>NC_133325.1:577664309-577961809 GCF_042186555.1 Aquarana catesbeiana | reverse complement strand
TTTAAAGAACGGACGCTTTGTTTTCCCCACATAAAAACAACTACATGAGCAAAGAGCCAAGTATACTACTCCGATTGTCTTACAAGTAACTCTATGTTTAGTCAAATGGATCCTGACGCTGGGAAGGACAACATTTCTAGAATTGGAGATGAAGGGACAGATGTCACATGCCCCACATGGAAAGGTGCCAAAACTGGAGTGATCCATCGGGCCATGAACCATGTGGTGGCTGTGAACTAATCGATCCCTCATGGACGGAGCTCGTCTGAATGTGATTTCTGGATACGGTTTCAGAAATTTTTTGATAGTGTTGTCTGCCGTCAAGAGAGGCCAATACTTTTTTATAATCCCTCTCATCTGGCTATGCTGTTTAGAGAACCGAGTGATGATTCTGACTGAGGGGTTGGACTTAACAGGCTTGCTTGAATGGATAGGATCATGCCTATTTTGTTTAGTGACTCTATTGAAGGCTCTCTTCAGCAGGGAACGACTGTATCCCCGCTGGAGAAGTCTTTCATATAGATCGTGGGCTGCCGGTGGAAATCCGAATCCAATGTACAGTTCCTTCTAAGTCTTAAAAATTGACTATAGGGGATACTGGGGGTGTGCACTAGTGGCATGTAGAATAGTGTTGCCCGCAGAGGACTTGCGGTACAGGGATGAGTGCAGAACACAATCCTCACCCACATGTATCTGCAAGTCCAAAAAACTTATTTTTGATTGACTGCATTCCATTGTAAGGCTTAAGTTGTAGGCGTTTATAGCCAGTGTGTCCATCAGCCGAGAGAGTTCATCTCGACTGCCCGACCAGAAGATCAAAACATCATTAATGTACCTATACCAGGCTACAATGTACTGAAGTAGTCCTGATAAGGACTCTTGGGAAAAAAGGTCTCTCTCCCACCCCCCCCAGGTACAGGTTGGCATATGAGGGGGCACATTTAGTCCCCGTAGCCACACCCTGAACCTGGAGGAAGTGGGAGGAACCAAACAAAAACACGTTTCTAGTCAAGATGAACTCTAGCAGCCGGAGGACAAACCGGCTATATCTATCAAATGAAGGTCCCTGCTCTTGAAGGTGAGTGCGGATGACATCAATACCCTTAACGTGTGGGATTGAATTATATAAGCTTTCAACGTCTAAGGCAACCAACCATGTGTTGGGAGGCACTTGTATCCCATCTATCTTGCGAAGTAAGTCAATGGTGTCCTGTACATATGAAAAAAGGGCAGTTACACGAGGAGTTAAATATTTATCCACAAGAGCACTGGCATTTTCTGTTAAGCTTTGGCAACCAGAGACTATTGGTCGTCCAGGTGGCTTCTGTAAAGATTTGTGCACCTTTGGTAAGGAATAAAAAGTAGGAGTTTTTGGATCTTTTACATTCAAGTAGCTCCAGGTGCTGGAGTCAATAGTACCAGATTGATAAGCCTCAAAAATCAAACTGTAATATTCACTGTAGAAGTTTTGGATCAAGGTTTTGGAGATAGGGCGGTACCAACGTTGGTTGTCAAGGACGTTCATATGCGAGGACGTCCATGACAACGACGTTGCTGCCCTTATCAGCAGGTTTGATGACCAGACCGGGATGGTCTTGTGATTCTCGAAGGGCTTTCCGATGCCAGAAGGATTAATTGTGTGTATGGACCTTTTGCAATTCCATATTTTCAACCTCTAAGGTTGTTTGCCTGACAAAGACCCATATGTTGGGGTTCGTTTGAAGTGATGGAAAGGTACGAGATTTGGGTTTAAAGGATGTAGGTGGAGGGAAAGAAACACCAGGGATGACTACACTACACCACATGGCAACGGGTATGTAATTGAGGCTCCATAGCCTACTTGGATTAATGAAATATTATTTCCAGTAAAGCCTAGTATATTATACTTCAATTTTCAGTTCTTATAGGCAGCCCTCTGTAGCCAAATACAGGGTTGGGATCGACTATCGTCCCCCGTTTCCTGGTGGTGCTTGCTCTATGTTCTGATAGTTTGGCACGGTATGTTTGGGATGTGGGAGCTGTGGGGTGTTTATTTTTTGGGGGGAGTGGGGAGTTTTAGTTGGATAATACTGGGATTTTCTGCAATATGATCGCTCGCTTGAATGAATTTGGTAAAATTGGCTTGATAACTAATGCAATTTCCTTTTTCCTCTTTTTCCTTTTGTATTAATTGCTCATTCCCCTGATGAAGCCAATGTTTTGGCGAAACTAGTAGGGATCAACAACAATATCGATCACCTTTCAACATCTTGGGTATCGATCAATATCTATATGGTTTGAGCTTATTCTTTGTCTAATTTAAATGGTCATGATGTATATGTATGAATTATGTATACTTTTTAGAATTGTATATTAATAAAGATATATTTTTATAACGAATCTGCTCTAAACCTGTTTTTGGCACTGTAATAATCCCATTTTTTCCACTTCCCTTCAACTATTCAGTTTAGAGATGAGGTGCCGTATCTATTAGGACATTCCATCCAAAAAAAATCCTTTTTCTATGTATGTACTAATGCAGCACCCTAGGAGGCTATTAGTGTTCAAATTTTGCTTTTAGCCTCCCTGTAGCCAGGGAGAGCAACAATTGTTTAACAGTGTCTGTTCTGGGTTCTGTTGGTGCAAGTTTGGTTACTTTCCCTTGCATCCCACTGTGTTATAGAATATCGTGGGTGGAGTGAGTGACCAGCAGGGGGCTGAAAGGGGTATTAATAGGCTGGGACCCAGAACTCTCTTGTTCCTGGGGGAGTAAGGCCCAGCCTGGGGGCTGTGGCATCCCTGGGAGTTTACCTGCAGCTGAAAGAATCCTTTTTGGGGTACTGGCTTCTGCTTTGCCTGGAGGACCCCTGGCCTAGCCTCCTGAATTTTTGCAGAGAGCTCATCTAAGGATCCAGGCAATTTAAGTATAAAAACTGACTTATACTGCAGGTGGCAACACAGTATTCAGGGCACAGTGAGTAACAGCTGTCTGGGCTTAGAAACTTTCTTTGGCCTCATTTGGGAGAATTTTTTTTCTGTGCATTCAGGACTAAACTTCTGTTGAGGAGTCCCTGTTTAGTACCAGTTTACCTTCACTTTAAAGGGGGTGCCCTCACCCTGAAGGAATAGATCTGTTTTGGTGTCCTCTACTACAATTTGAAAACTTTTTTCAATTTTAAGATTGCTTTAACTGATGTTAGGTGAAGATCAAAGGGTACCTATTTGTTCTGCACACAAAATTTTAAAAATAAGTAAATTTGGTGTTTAAAGTGGTATTAAACCCAAAAACAAACATTTATTATATTGAAGCTCACCATTTCTTAGATGTGATGGCTGAATTAGTTTTCTTTTTTAGGCGTTTTTCTATATTCATCTGGTGATCTGGCCAGTAAGTATGTTTTTTTTTAAGGAAAAAAAATTCCGGCAGAATGTTACAGGAATAAGACAAATCATTTAACACTAGCAGGGGTGCTCAAAAAGGTTCAGCTATTATTTATTTATGTAAAACCTTCACAAAAGGAAAAAACTGTCGCTGTAATTCAGGGTTTCTCAAATAGGGTTCCTTCAGAGGTTGCTAGGGGTTCCTTGAGCATTGAGCAATTTCTGCCTCTCAGATAAGTTCCCACTGACACCATCTGTAAGGGGGTAATTCTTCCCAATGACCACAAGTGTAAGGAGCATTCTTCCCACTGAAACAACACTATGTATTATGAGTTGTAGATATAGTATGTGTACATATGTATTTTGAGTTGTAGACATAGTCATTTTTAGCAGGGGCTCCCTGAGCGTGGAAAATTATTTTACTGGTTCCTCTGTGTTGAGAGAGTTGAGAAAGGCTGCTCCAATGGCTTAAAAATATTAACTGAAGTATAGCTTCAACCTGGCTGTCCATCTAAGAATTTGGCCCATTGATTTTGCCTGGTACCCATATGTACAAGGCATGGGCGTCCACAGAACTTTTTTCAGGGGGTGGCATCATTTTAAGGTCACCCATGCAATATAAAAAGATGTACATTCTCTAGGTCTAGGCTATATTTATATGGGCATGGTATGCCTGGCCTAAGCAATTTCCAATACAAAGTGACGCTGAATTATCTCGTATATAACACATATATCTTTCCGGTGGATAGATATATGTGTTATATAAGAGATAATTCAGCTTCACTTTGTATTGGAAGTTACTCAGGCCAGGCGTACCCCCAGTCCATGCCCAGATACATATAGCATAGAGAATGTACATCTTTTTATATTGCAATGTATTGCAATACATCTGTTGTGGCCATATTTTGATCTTGATGAAAACAGCCTATACAAAGTGAAGAAGATGAATTATCTCTTAACATACACAGACATATCTTTCCAATAATAACTGTCCAACTTTCCAGCAATATACAAATCAAAATGCTCCTCCTAACTGCTGTTACCTGTGGTTCTTCTTCTGTTTCTTGCAACTGTATATGCCACTCACTTCAGGTTAGGATTTCCTGTAATGTGATGATGAGCAGGCACTGGCAGCGTATCACTCAGCGGCTCGGCCACTGACTGCACTGAGTGGGTGGCGCCGCCTCCGGCCAGATCTACACAACACGTACATGGGCAGGCAGCCAATCACTGAAGAGGAGCGGCGGAACGGCTGAGCTGCCGAGCGGCCAAGCCATCTCATCCAATGATCGGGCCGGGGGTGAGGGAGGGACATCAGATGTGTCAGGACAGAGAGCAGCTGGCTGGCTCAGAAAATATCAGTGGCGGCCACGGCAGACACTGCGGCTGGCAACTGCAACACCTTCCTGACAATTCCAGGGGGGGGGGCAAATGCCCCCCTTGCCCCTACCTGTGGGCGCCCATGGTACAAGGTGCTGAGCTGCCTATTGCTACACTATTTCTTATTTTTGGTTTCATAAAACTTTGTTATTTACCATCCCAACACACCAGACATTCAGGGTAATAATCCAAGGCTGAAGGACTATGGATGTGAAGACCATTCACAAATCTGGGAATACACACTATCCTAATACTAACAGGTAAGGATGAGCTTCGTGTTCGAGTCGAACCCATGTTCGACTCGAACATCGGCTGTTCGGTCGTTCGCCGAATTGCGAACGATATGGGCCGTTCGCGCCAAATTCGTGTGGCGCGTCACGGCCCATAATTCACTGCGGCATCGCAGTGCATTGCTTGCTGATGATTGGCCAAGCATGCACTATGACCCGCATGCTTGGCCAATCACAGCGCCGCCTTAACAGAGAGCCATAATTGGCCAAAGCCAAGGAGGCTTTGGCCAATTATGGCTCAGGGGATTTAGTACACGCCCCACACTATATAAGGCCGCCTGCACGGCGGCCCTGTGCAGTGTGTTCCGGTGTGCTTAGAGAGAGAGAGAGACAGTGTCATTTCATTTGAGTTAGCTAGATTAGGCAGGACAGTCAGTCAGTTAGCTGCACTTAAAGTGTATTGTGTATATATATGCATCCCAGGTGTTGCATATATATATATACACTGTATTCAGTTTAGCTAGATCCGTTCCTGTTATCTTCTAGACTATTTACATTTAGTGCAGTGCGTCCTGCTCACAGTGTTCAGCTAGATCCGTTCCTGTTATATTCCTACTGACGGGCAGGCTTGTCTTGTTACAGTATTTTGAAGAAAATTACTGGTGTTCTTTTGATCCTATTAGTACCACAGTCAGGCAGCTAGACTATTTACATTTAGTGCAGTGCGTCCTGCTCACAGTGTTCTGCTAAACCTACAAGTTAGTGGGGTGCGTCCTGCTCACAGTGTTCAGCTAAACCTACAAGTTAGTGGGGTGCGTCCACCTCACAGTGTTCAGCTAAACCTACAAGCTAGTGGGGTGCGTCCTGCTCATAGTGTTCAGCTAGATCCGTTCCTGTTATCTTCTTACTGACAGGCAGGCTTGTCTTGTTACAGTAAATACAGCTACCTGAAGAAAATTGCTGGTGTTCTTTTGATCCTATTAGTACCACAGTCAGGCAGCTAGACTATTTACAGTCAGTGCAATGCGTCCTGCTCACAGTGTTCTGCTAAACCTACAAGTTAGTGGGGTGCGTCCTGCTCACAGTGTTCAGCTAAACCTACAAGTTAGTGGGGTGCGTCCACCTCACAGTGTTCAGCTAAACCTACAAGCTAGTGGGGTGCGTCCTGCTCACAGTGTTCAGCTAGATCCGTTCCTGTTATCTTCTTACTGACAGGCAGGCTTGTCTTGTTACAGTATTTTAAAGAAAATTACTGGTGTTCTTTTGATCCTATTAGTACCACAGTCAGGCAGCTAGACTATTTACAGTTAGTGCAGTGTGTCCTGCTCACAGTGTTCTGCTAAACCTACAAGTTAGTGGGGTGCGTCCTGCTCACAGTGTTCAGCTAAACCTACAAGTTAGTGGGGTGCATCCACCTCACAGTGTTCAGCTAAACCTACAAGCTAGTGGGGTGCGTCCTGCTCACAGTGTTCACCTAGATCCGTTCCTGTTATCTTCTTACTGACAGGCAGGCTTGTCTTGTTACAGTAAATACAGCTACCTGAGGAAAATTGCTGGTGTTCTTTTGATCCTATTAGTACCACAGTCAGGCAGCTAGACTATTTACAGTTAGTGCAGTGCGTCCTGCTCACAGTGTTCTGCTAAACCTACAAGTTAGTGGGGTGCGTCCTGCTCACAGTGTTCAGCTAAACCTACAAGTTAGTGGGGTGCGTCCTGCTCACAGTGTTCAGCTAAACCTACAAGTTAGTGGGGTGCGTCCACCTCACAGTGTTCAGCTAAACCTACAAGCTAGTGGGGTGCGTCCTGCTCACAGTGTTCAGCTAGATCCGTTTCTGTTATCTTCTTACTGACAGGCAGGCTTGTCTTGTTACAGTAAATACAGCTACCTGAAGAAAATTGCTGGTGTTCTTTTGATCCTATTAGTACCACAGTCAGGCAGCTAGACTATTTACAGTTAGTGCAGTGCGTCCTGCTCACAGTGTTCTGCTAAACCTACAAGTTAGTGGGGTGCGTCCACCTCACAGTGTTCAGCTAAAGCTACCTGTAAAAGGTTGGTGGTGTTCTCATACTACAGCCAGGCAGTTGATTTTGCTAGCTGCAGTATCAGTACATAAATATATATATATATATATATCCCAGCTTAGTGCAGCTACAGGCCATTAGTATGTCTGGAAGGCCAAGAAGGAGAGGCAGACAGTCACAAGCCAATAAGAGAGGGCAAGCAGGCTCTGTGTCTAGTGCTGGTCGTGGAGACGGTGCATCCTCATCAGCACGTGGCCATGGGACACGCTTGGCCTTTTTTTCGGCAGCTGGAAATGTTGGGCCGCAACATGCGGAAGACTTGGTCGAGTGGATGACCAAGCCGTCCTCATCCTCCTCATCCTCTCTCACCCATGCCCAGGGTACTTTGTCTGGCAAAGCAGCGGCCTCTTCCCTCGGCTCAATGTCATCAGTGACTCCTTCCCTAGCCCCACCATGTCCTCCTGAGGAGTCCCTCGAACTGTTTGACCACAGTGTTGGGTACATGCTCCAGGAGGATGCCCAGCGTTTGGAAGGCTCTGATGATGATACTGAGCTCGATGAAGGCAGTAACACGAGCACGGACAGAGGGGGTGCCCAAGAAGGACAGCAATCTGGCAGTCATGCTCCCCCTGCTGCAGCATACTGCCAGGTTTGCTCCAGTGATGAGGAGGGAGGGGATGATGAGGTCACTGACTTAACGTGGGTGCCTGATAGGAGAGAGGAGGAGGAGGAGGAGGAGGCGGCACATCACCAACGAGGCAGGATGCCCTCCAGGGGCCAGCCTAAGGGCAGCACATTGACTGCATCACACCCCAAAGCTCCACATGTGCAGGGCGCTGCAGTCTCTGCGCGTTATTCAAAAAGTTCTTTGGTGTGGGCCTTTTTTGAGACGAGTGCATCAGATCGCACCGCTGCTATTTGCAACATATGTCTCAAGCGTATCTCGCGTGGCCAAAACATCTCCCGCTTGGGTACCACATGCTTGACCAGACATATGTTGACCTGCCATGCAGTTCGTTGGCAAGCGTATCTAAAAGATCCACACCAAAGAACAAAGAGGACCTCTGCTTACTCCTCATCAGCTGAGATTTCCAACCCCACTAGACCTTCAGTCCTCTCTGAGACCTGCACTGAGAGGAATGAAGGTGTAGAATTAGGTGTGTCACAGCCACGTACTTGTGGGCAATCTGATTTTGGTACACCGACGTCAGATTGTACCAGGCAAATTTCCCTGCCCCAGCTGCTGCACCGCCGAAAGAAATTTGCTCCCAGCCATCCACATGCCCAGCGGTTGAATGCTAGCTTGGCAAAATTGCTAGCACTTCAACTGCTGCCTTTTCAGTTGGTAGACTCTGCCCCCTTACGTGAGTTTGTGGAATGTGCGGTTCCTCAGTGGCAGGTACCCAAACGCCACTTTTTCTCACGGAAGGCGATTCCGGCTCTCTACCAGCATGTGGAAGGCAATGTCCATGCCTCGCTGGACAGGGCGGTCAGCGGTAAGGTGCATATTACCGCTGACTCGTGGTCCAGCAGGCATGGACAGGGACGTTACCTAAGTTTCACGGCGCATTGGGTGACTCTGCTGGCAGCTGGGAAGGATGCAGGACAAGGTGCAGTAGTGTTGGAGGTTTTTCCGCCACCACGCCTCCAAAATGCTAATGATTGTGACACACCTCTCTCCTCCACCCCCTCCTCTTCTTCTTCCTCCATGGCCTCTTCCTCGGAACCAGTGGTGCTCCGTAGTCGTTCAAGGGGCTACGCAAGTACGCAGGCCAAAAGATGCCATGCGGTGCTTGAGCTGGTGTGCTTGGGGGACAGGAGCCACACTGGGGCAGAGGTTCTGTCAGCTCTGCAGGGGCAGGTTCAGAGGTGGTTGACGCCACGCCAACTTAAGGCAGGAATGGTGGTTTGCGACAATGGCACCAACCTCCTCTCTGCCCTCCGACAGGGACAAATGACCCATGTGCCCTGTTTGGCTCACGTCCTTAACTTGGTGGTGCAGCGGTTCTTGGGCAGGTACCCGGGCTTACAGGATGTCCTGAGGCAGGCCAGGAAAGTCTGTGTGCATTTCTGCCGGTCATATAATGCCAGTGCTCGGCTGACTGACCTCCAAAAGGAGTTTAACCTGCCCAAGAACCGCCTAATCTGTGACATGCCCACCAGGTGGAACTCAACGTTGGCCATGCTGCAGCGGCTGCACACGCAGCAGAGGGCCATCAATGAGTACCTGTGCGACTATGGCACCAGGACAGGGTCAGGGGAGCTTGGTTTTTTTTCCCCACGCCAGTGGGCCATGATCAGGGATGCATGCACTGTCCTGTCACCATTTGAGGAGGCCACGAGGATGGTGAGCAGTGACAGTGCATGCATCAGTGACACTGTCCCCCTTGTCCACCTGTTGGAGCACACGCTGCGTGGAATAATGGACAGGGCACTTGAGGCAGAACAGAGGCAGGAAGAGGAGGACTTCCTTAGCTCTCAAGGCCCCCTTTATCCAGACAGTGTTCCTGCGTGCCCGCCGATCACACAGGAAGAGGACGAGGAGGAAGAGGAGGAGGAGGAGGAGGAAGATTGTGTCAGTATGGAGGTGGAGCCTGGCACTCAGCATCAGCAGCAGTCTTTAAGGGATCAGTCCCAAGAAACACATGGACTTGTACGTGGCTGGGAGGAGGTGGCTGCGGACCATGTCGTCCTTAGTGACCCAGAGGACTCCGGACCAAATGCCTCAGCAAACCTACGCTGCATGGCCTCCCTGATCCTGCAAAGCCTGCGTAAGGATCCTCGTATTCGTGGTATCAAGGAGAAGGACCAATACTGGCTGGCAACCCTCCTTGATCCACGTTACAAGGGTAAGGTTGCGGACCTTATCTTGCCATCGCAGAGGGAGCAGAGGATGAAACATCTTCGGGAGGCCTTGCAGAAAGGTCTGTGCAACGCGTTCCCAGAGACTGGGAGGTTACAAACTCCTGTTTCTGGACAACGTGTTGCTGAGGCTTCGGTCAGTCAAAGAAGGAGCGGTGGAGAAGGTGGCCGTCTGACCGATGCGTTCAGACAATTTTTTGGTCCGCAGCCCCAAGGTATGATCGGTTCCAGCAACCATCGCCAGCGTCTGTTTTACATGGTGCAGGAATACCTAGGGGCAAGATCAGACTTGGACACCTTTCCCACCGAAAATCCTCTGGGTTACTGGGTCTTGAGGATGGATCACTGGCCAGAGCTTGCACAGTATGCAATTGAGCTACTGGCCTGTCCTGCATCCAGCATTCTTTCGGAACGCACATTCAGTGCTGCTGGAGGCGTGGTAACCGATCACAGGGTGCGTCTGTCCACTGACTCGGTCGATCGACTGACCTTCATAAAAATGAATGAGTCTTGGATCACCACCAGCTACCAAGCACCTGATGCTGATGTAACCGAATAATTTTTTTTGAAATCTCAGATCCCTTCAAAGACTGCCTATGCTGATGCTGAGTGACTATCCCTGAGTAATTATCCTCTTCCTCCTCAATCATCACGCTGATAGCTTGTAAGAACATTTTTGGTTCTGGGCGCCACCACCAGTACCTAAGGCACAATTTTTCAGCCCCTGTTTAACAGGGGCGTGTAATTACAATTTTTGATGTAATACTTTGCAGCAGGGCTCGTTCCTGCATTCCAACTAGAGTGTCTGTGAGGGGTTGCAGTGTTGTGGCACCAGCACCAGTGCCTAAGGCCCATTTTTTCTGACCCTGTTTAACAGGGGCGTGTAATTACAATTTTTGATGCAATACTTTGCAGCAGGGCTCGTTCCTGCATTCCAACTAGAGTGTCTGTGAGGGGTTGCAGTGTTGTGGCACCAGCACCAGTGCCTAAGGCCTAATTTTTCAGCTCCTGTTCAACAAGGGCATGTAATTACAATTCTTGATCTAATATTTCACAGCAGAGCCCTGTGAGGGCTTACAGTGTTGTGGCCACAGCAACACCTAAGGCCCAAATTTCTGCTGAGTATATAGGGCAGGACCCTACTTTCAAACAACTAACTTACAAACGACTCCTACTTGCAAACGGAAGGAGACAACAGGAAGTGAGAATAAATCTACCCCTAGGAAGGGAAATTCTCTCCTGTAAGAGTTAATATGGGAAAAACATTTCTCCTTTCCACTGATGCTTTCCAATCCATTGGGACAAAAAGTGAGGTGAAATCTTCTGAAGAGGAGGAAAGACAGCAAAACAAATGTCACAGGGGTGATAACCCTTCCCTATATTTTCCAAAAAGCTTAAAAAAGATTTTTTGGCTGGAGCTAAACACGTTAAAAATGTACCCGTTCAAAATTACAAAGAGATTCTACTTAACAACAAACCTACAGCCTGTATACTGCTGTTCAGAGTATATAGGGCCTGGTGGCCCCACACCTTTCCTTATTTTAATTTGGGTGCGGGGTTCCCCTTAATATCCATACAAGACCCAAAGGGCCTGGTAATGGACTGGGGGGTACCCATGCCGTTTGTCTCACTGATTTTCATCCATATTGCCAGGAGTCAGCACCCGACATTACATTAAACCCGCAAGCAGTTTTAAATGAGATTTTTTCCTTTAAAAATGACATTTGGTGCAGGGACTGTTCTAAACACGGGAAACACGCGTCACTTTACAGGCATACTATAGGCACCCCTCAGGTACGATATTTAAAGGAATATTTCACTTTTTTTTTTTTACTTTAAGCATCATTAAAATCACTGCTCCCGAAAAAACGGCCATTTTTAAAAGTTTTTTTTGCATTGATACATGTCCCCTGGGGTAGGACCCGGGTCCCCAAACCCTTTTTAGGACAATACCATGCAAATTAGCCTTTAAAATGAGCACTTTTGATTTCGAACGTTCGAGTCCCATAGACGTCAATGGGGTTCTAACGTTCGTGCGAACTTTCGGTCCGTTCGCAGGTTCTGGTGCGAACCGAACCGGGGGGTATTCGGCTCATCCCTACTAACAGGCATTAGGATTTTCTCTATCAGTTCTGGTAGGAACTTGTATGCACTTATTCTGGTGTTCTTGGTTTAAAATCAATATACAATTGTGTCATTATGTGTCCCAATAATCAGACTGCTTAGATTGTTAGATAACAAACATTCCAATATAATCGGCTCATTTATTTACTTGGGGGTATAGTAATAATGGATTGGGTTCATTGTGTAATTCTGGGTCCAATTTAAAGTCTGGTTTATGTGAATATTTTTGTCAATATTGCCTTTGTGGTGGTTATGAAAATGTGCTTGTCATAACAAATTTGATCAATAAAAATTGCCTTTTTAAAAAGCTGAGAGAGTGCTGATGACATACCCAAAAAATTATCTGGGAGTAAGAAATGTTGAGATTAGTTAAATATACCCTATACCATGAATAACCATATCTATTAGAGCTCAGTTTGCCTGTCAATTATGCTGATGCTAAATTGTATTGGGTATCCTAGACTGTATTTGTCTGACCAATCTTATTGGCACATGCATTTGTTTCCTATTCTTGTGCTATTTTGTGATTTCTTCTGTTTCACGCTTTGCACAATATAGAATTTTTAACAAGAGAAAATGTCCAGATCTTGCTAGTGTTTGGACTTACCTTGGAACCTAGAGTCTTTCAGGCATCACTGCACAATTTAGATACATATCTTGGGCAAGATTTTAGGCTTGTGGTCACTAGGGATGAGCCGAACACCCCCCCCCCTCCCCCGGTTCGGTTTGCACCAGAACCTGCGAACGGACCAAAAGTTTGCGTGAACCCCTATGGGACTCCAACGTTCAAAATCAAAAGTGCTAATTTTAAAGGCTAATATGCAAGTTATTGTCCTAAAAAGGGTTTGGGGACCCGGGTCCTGCCCCAGGAGACATGTATCAATGCAAAAAAGTTTTAAAAATGGCCGTTTTTTTGGGAACAGTGATTTTAATAAGGCTTGAAGTGAAAAAAAAAAGTAAAATATTCCTTTAAATATCGTACCTGGGGGGTGTCTATAGTATGCCTGTAAAGTGGCGCGTTTCCCGTGCTTAGAACAATCCCTGCACAAAATGACATTTTTAAAGGAATAAAAGTCATTTAACCACTTGCCGACTGCCTAACGCAGATATACGTCTGCAGAATGGCACGGGCAGGCAAAATCACGTACCTGGTACGTGATTGCCTTCCCGTGGGCGGGGGGTCCGATCGGACCCCCCCCCGGTGCCAGAGGCGGTCGGCTTTGGTCTGGGAGCGTTCAGAGATAAGGGGGAGGCCATCCATTCGTGGCCCCCCCTCGCGATCGCTCCCAGCCAATGAGAATCCTCCCCTGCCTGTGTGTAGTACACACAGGCAGGGGTTGTGATGTCATCTGTCCTCGGCTCGGCAGTTTCCGTACCGGCGCCAAGGAGAGAAGACATCTGAGTGAGTGCACAAACACACACACACAGTAGAACATGCCAGGCACACTTTACACCCCCGATCTTCCCCCGATAGCCCCCCGATCACCCCCCAATCACCCCTCCCCCAACCTGTCACACTGACACCAAGCAGTTTTTTTTTTTTCTGATTACTGCATGGTGTCAGTTTGTGACAGTTAGAAGTAGTAGGGCAGTTAGTATTAGCCCCCTTTAGGTCTAGGGTACCCCCCTAACACACACACAGTAGAACATGCCAGGCACACTTTACACCCCCGATCTTCCCCCGATAGCCCCCCGATCACCCCCCAATCACCCCTCCCCCACCCTGTCACACTGACACCAAGCAGTTTTTTTTTCTGATTACTGCATGGTGTCAGTTTGTGACAGTTAGAAGTAGTAGGGCAGTTAGTATTAGCCCCCTTTAGGTCTAGGGTACCCCCCTAACCCCCCCTAATAAAGTTTTAACCCCTTGATCACCCCCCGTCACCAGTGTCTCTTAGCGATCATTTTTCTGATCGCTGTATTAGTGTCGCTGGTGACGCTAGTTAGGGACGTAAATATTTAGGTTCGTCGCCAGCGTTTTATAGCGACAAGGACCCCCATATACTACCTAATAAAGGTTTTAACCCCTTGATTGCCCCCTAGTTAACCCTTTCACCACTGATCACCGTTAAACCTTTACGGTTGACGCTGGTTAGTTCGTTTATTTTTTATAGTGTCAGGGCACCCACCATTTATCACAGAATAAAGGTTTAGCCCCCTGATCGCCCGGCGGTGATATGCGTCGCCCCAGGCAGCGTCAGATTAGCTCCAGTACCGCTAACACCCACGCACGCAGCATACGCCTCCCTTAGTGGTATAGTATCTGAATGGATCAATATCTGATCCGATCACATCTATACTAGCGTCCCCAGCAGTTTAGGGTTCCCAAAAATGCAGTGTTAGCGGGATCAGCCCAGATACCTGCTAGCACCTGCATTTTTCCCCTCCGCCCGGCCCAGTCCAGTCCACCCAAGTGCAGTATCGATCGATCACTGTCACTTACAAAACACTAAACGCATAACTGCAGCGTTCGCAGAGTCAGGCCTGATCCCTGCGATCGCTAACAGTTTTTTTGGTAACGTTTTGGTGAACTGGCAAGCACCAGCCCCAAGCAGCATCAGGTTAGCGCCAGTACCGCTAACACCCACGCACGCACTGTACACCTCCCTTAGTGGTATAGTATCTGATCGGATCAATATCTGATCCGATCAGATCTATACTAGCGTCCCCATCAGTTTAGGGTTCCCAAAAACGCAGTGTTAGCGGGATCAGCCCAGATACCTGCTAGCACCTGCATTTTGCCCCTCCGCCCGGCCCAGCCCACCCAAGTGCAGTATCGATCGATCACTGTCACTTACAAAACACTAAACGCATAACTGCAGCGTTCGCAGAGTCAGGCCTGATCCCTGCGATCGCTAACAGTTTTTTTGGTAGCGTTTTGGTGAACTGGCAAGCATCAGCGGCCTAGTACACCCCGGTCATAGTCAAACCAACACTGCAGTAACACTTGGTGACGTGGCGAGTCCCATAAGTGCAGTTCAAGCTGGTGAGGTGGCAAGCACAAGTAGTGTCCCGCTGCCACCAAAAAGACAAACACAGGCCCGTTGTGCCCATAATGCCCTTCCTGCTGCATTCGCCAATCCTAATTGGGAACCCAGAGCTTCTGCAGCACCCGTACTTCCCCCATTCACATCCCCAACCAAATGCAGTCGGCTGCATGAGAGGCATTTTCTTTATGTCCTCCCGAGTACCCCTACCCAGCGAACCCCCCCAAAAAAGATGTTGTGTCTGCAGCAAGCGCGGATATAGGCGTGACACCCGCTATTATTGTCCCTCCTGTCCTGACAATCCTGGTCTTTGCATTGATGAATGTTTTGAACGCTACCATACACTAGTTGAGTATTAGCGTAGAGTACAGCATTCCACAGACTAGGCGCCATTTCACAGGGTCTCCCAAGATGCCATCGCATTTTGAGAGACCCGAACCTGGAACCGGTTACAGTTATAAAAGTTACAGTTACAAAAAAAAGTGTAAAAAAAAAAAAAAAACACAAACAAAAATATAAAATAAAAAAAAATAGTTGTCGTTTTATTGTTCTCTCTCTCTATTCTCTCTCTATTGTTCTGCTCTTTTTTTACTGTATTCTATTCTGCAATGTTTTATTGTTATTATGTTTTATCATGTTTGCTTTTCAGGTATGCAATTTTTTATACTTTACCGTTTACTGTGCTTTATTGTTAACCATTTTTTTGTCTTCAGGTACGCCATTCACGACTTTGAGTGGTTATACCAGAATGATGCCTGCAGGTTTAGGTATCATCTTGGTATCATTCTTTTCAGCCAGCGGTCGGCTTTCATGTAAAAGCAATCCTAGCGGCTAATTAGCCTCTAGACTGCTTTTACAAGCAGTGGGAGGGAATGCCCCCCCCCCACCGTCTTCCGTGTTTTTCTCTGGTTCTCCTGTCTCAACAGGGAACCTGAGAATGCAGCCGGTGAGTCAGCCAGCTGACCATAGAGCTGATCAGAGACCAGAGTGGCTCCAAACATCTCTATGGCCTAAGAAACCGGAAGCTACGAGCATTTTATGACTTAGATTTCGCCGGATGTAAACAGCGCCATTGGGAAATTGGGGAAGCATTTTATCACACCGATATTGGTGTGGTCAGATGCTTTGATGGCAGAGCAGAAATCTAGGGTCTAATAGACCCCAATTTTTTCAAAAAAGAGTACCTGTCACTACCTATTGCTATCATAGGGGATATTTACATTCCCTGAGATAACAATAAAAATGATTTAAAAAAAAATGAAAGGAACAGTTTAAAAATAAGATAAAAAAGAAAAAAATAATAAAGAAAAAAAAAAAGCACCCCTGTTACCCCTGCTCTCGCGCTAAGGCGAACGCAAGCGTCGGTCTGGCGTCAAATGTAAACAGCAATTGCACCATGCATGTGAGGTATCACCGCAAAGGTCAGATAGAGGGCAGTAATTTTAGCAGTAGACCTCCTCTGTAAATCTAAAGTAGTAACCTGTAAAGGCTTTTAAAGGCTTTTAAAAATGTATTAATTTTGTTGCCACTGCACGTTTGTGCGCAATTTTAAAGCATGTCATGTTTGGTATCCATGTACTCGGCCTAAGATCATCTTTTTTATTTCATCAAACATTTGGGCAATATAGTGTGTTTTAGTGCATTAAAATTTAAAAAAGTGTGTTTTTTCCCCAAAAAATGCGTTTGAAAAATCGATGCGCAAATACTGTGTGAAAAAAAAAATGAAACACCCACCATTTTAATCTATAGGGCATTTGCTTTAAAAAAATATATAATGTTTGGGGGTTCAAAGTAATTTTCTTGCAAAAAAAAAATAATATTTTCATGTAATCAAAAAGTGTCAGAAAGGGCTTTGTCTTCAAGTGGTTAGAAGAGTGGGTGATGTGTGACATAAGCTTCAAAATGTTGTGCATAAAATGCCAGGACAGTTCAACCCCCCCCCCCAAATGACCCCATTTTGGAAAGTAGACACCCCAAGCTATTTGCTGAGAGGCACGTCGAGTCCATGGAATATTTTATATTGTGACACAAGTTGCGGGAAAGAGACCATTTTGTTGTCACTAAATGACCTATTGCTCAAACATGCCATGGGAATATTTGAAATTACACCCCAAAATACATTCTGTTGCTTCTCCTGAGTATGGGGATACCATTGAATACTTCATTTTCAAAAACAAATGAGAGCTGCAAAATACTCACCATGCCTCTCAGCAAATAGCTTGGGGTGTCTACTTTCCAAAATGGGGTCATTTGGGGGAGGTTTGTGCCACCTGGGCATTCCATGGCCCCCGAAATTGTGATAGGCAGTGAAGAGTGAAATCAAAAATTTACACCCTTAGAAATCCTGAAGGCGGTGATTGGTTTTCGGGGCCCCGTACGCGGCTAGGCTCCTAAAAAGTCCCACACATGTGGTATCCCCATACTCAGGAGAAGCAGCTAAATGTATTTTGGGGTGCAATTCCACATATGCCCATGGCCTGTGTGAGCAATATATCATTTAGTGACAACTTTTTGTATTTTTTGTATTTTTTTTTTTTTGTCATTATTCAATCACTTGGGACAAAAAAATGAATATTCAATGGGCTCAACATGCCTCTCAGCAATTTCCTTGGGGTGTCTACTTTCCAAAATGGGGTCATTTGGGGGGGGGGGTTTGTACTGCCCTGCCATTTTAGCACCTCAAGAAACGACATAGGCAGTCATAAATTAAAGGCTGTGTAAATTCCAGAAAATGTACCCTAGTTTGTAGACGCTATAACTTTTGCGCAAACCATAAATATACACTTATTGACATTTTTTTTACCAAAGACATGTGGCCGAATACATTTTGGCCTAAATGTATGACTAAAATTGAGTTTATTGGATTTTTTCTAGAACAAAAAGTAGAAAATATCATTTTTTTTCAAAATTTTCGGTCTTTTTCCGTGTATAGCGCAAAAAATAAAAACGGCAGAGGTGATCAAATACCATCAAAAGAAAGCTCTATTTGTGGGAAGAAAAGGACGCAAATTTCGTTTGGGTACAGCATTGCATGACCGCGCAATTAGCAGTTAAAGCGACTCAGTGCCAAATTGTAAAAAGTGCTCTGGTCAGGAAGGGGGTAAATCCTTCTGGGGCTGAAGTGGTTAAAACTGCTTGCGGCTTTAATGTAAGTGTCGGGTTCCGGAAATATGGATGAAAATCAGTGAGACAAATGGCATGGGCACCCCCCACCACCCAGTCCATTACCAGGCCCTTTGGGTCTTGTATGGATATTAAGGGGAACCCCGCACCCAAATTAAAAAAAGGAAAGGCGTGGGGCCCCCAGGCCCTATATACTCTGAACAGCAGTATACAGGCGGTGCAAACAAGACAGGGACTGTAGGTTTGTTGTTAAGTAGAATCTGTTTGTAATATTGAACTGGTACATTTTTAAAGTGTAGCTCCAGCCAAAAAATCTATTTTTAAGCTTTTTGGAAAACATAGGGAAGGGTTATCACCCCTGTAACATTTGTTTTGCTGTCTGTGCACCTCTTCAAAAGATTTCACCTCACTTTCTGTCCTAATGACAAATGTTTTTTGAAAATTTGGGGTTCTTAGTGAAACAAGGATTGGTGATAAAGCATCAGTGAAGAGGAGACACGTTTTTCCCATATTAACTCTTACAGGAGATAATTTCCCTTCCTAAGGGTAGATTTCATCTCACTTCCTGTTGTCTCCTTCCGTTTACAAGTAGGAGTCGTTTGTAAGTTGGATATTTGAGAGTGGGGGCCTGCCCTATATACGCTGCAGAAATTGGGGCCTTAGGTGTTGGTGTTGCCACAACACTGTAAGCCCTCACAGTTACTCTTGGTGGGCGCAGGAATGGGCTCTGCTGTGAAATATTAGATCAAGAATTGTAATTACATGCACCTGATGGTCAGGGGCGGAAAAATTGGGCCTTTGGTGGTGGTGTTGCCACAACACTGTAAGCCCTCACAGTTACTCTTGGTGGGCACAGGAATGGGCCCTGCTGTGAAATATTAGATCAAGAATTGTAATTACATGTCCCTGTTGAACAAGGGCAGAAAAATTGGGCCTTAGGCACTGGTGCCCCAACACTGCAACTCCTCACAGATGCTATAGTTGGAGCGCAGGAATGAGAACTGCTGCAAAGTATTGCATCAAAAATTGTAATTATACGCCCCTGTCAAACAGGGGCAGAAAAATTGGGTCTTGGCCACTGGTGGCGGTGCCCGGAACCAAAAATGTTCTTACACGCTATCAGCATGAAAATTGAGGAGGAAGAGGATTGCGACTCAGCATAAGAGGATAGTCACTCAGCATCAGCATAGGCAGTCTTGAAGGGATCTCACATTAAAAAAAAAAAAAAATCATAATCGGATTGTTGGATTTTTAAGTACTATTATCACTTTAAATTTGAATGTTAAGCACCAGTTACCAAGTTGGGTTGATCTACTATTTTTAAGAGAGATTTTGGCTGTTTGCACTACAAAGCACCCTTTAACATTGATAATCACCAGCTGTCCAGACCTGACACATATGAATTTTGGATTATTTATGCACTGAAGTCACTTTAATTTTATGAATTGTTTATGATTTTTTGTTTATTAATGGTAGTGGTCAATTAGGCTGATCAACCAATGCACAATTGTTTAGACACGGGAACACATCTATTATTACTAAATAGCACAGGATTGCATTTTATATATAGGAATCACACTACTTTTAATTAACCGCACCTCACTATCTTTAATCAAAGTTTATTTATTGATACATCTAGTGTTAAAAAAAAAAAAGACGCAAAAAGGGCAGCCAAAGCCCAAATGCAGTCAGGTCCATAAATATTGGGACATCGAAACAATTCTAATCTTTTTGGCTCTATACACCACCATAATTGGATTTGAAATGAAACGAACAAGATGTGCTTTAACTGCAGACTTTCAGATTTAATTTGAGGGTATTTACATCCAAATCAGGTGAACGGTGTAGGAATTACAATAGTTTGTATATGCGCCTCCCACTTTTTTAAGGGACCAAAAGTAATGGGACAACTGGCTGCTCAGCTGTTCCATGGCCAGGTGTATGTTATTCCCTCATTATCTCATTTACAAGGAGCAGATAAAAGGTCCAGAGTTCATTTCAAGTGTGCTATTTGCATTTGGAATCTGTTGCTGTCAACTCTCAATATGAGATCTAAGAAGATGTCACTATCAGTGAAGCAAGCGATCATTAGGCTGGAAAAACAAAACAAACCCATCAGAGAGATAGCGAAAACATTAGGTGTGACCAAATCAACTTTTTGGAACATCCTGAAAAAGAAAGAACACACCGGTGAGCTCAGCAACACCAAAAGACACGGAAGACCATGGAAAACAACTGTGGTGGATGACTGAAAAATTCTTTCCCTGGTGAAGAAAACACCCTTCACAACAGTTGGCCAGATCAAGAACACTCTCCAGGAGGTAGGTGTATGTGTGTCAAAGTCAACAATCAAGAGAAGACTTCACCAGAGTGAATACAGAGGGTTCACCACAAGATGTAAACCATTGGTGAGCCTCAAAAACAGGAAGGCCACATTAGAGTTTGCCAAACAACATCTAAAAAAGCCTTCACAGTTCTGGAACAACATCCTATGGACAGATGAGACCAAGATCAACTTGTACCAGAGTGATGGGAAGAGAAGAGTATGGAGAAGGAAAGGAACTGCTCATGATCCAAAGCCTACCACCTCATCAGTGAAGCATGGTGGTGGTAGTGTCATGGCGTGGGCATGTATGGCTGCCAATGGAACTGCTTCTCTTGTATTTATTGATGATGTGACTGCTGACAAAAGCAGCAGGATGAATTCTGAAGTGTTTCGGGCAATATTATCTGCTCATATTCAGCAAAATGCTTCAGAACTCATTGGACGGCGCTTCACAGTGCAGATAGGCAATGACCCGAAGCATACTGCAAAAGCAACCAAAGAGCTTTTTAAGGGAAAGAAGTGGAATGTTATGCAAAGGCCAAGTCAATCACCTGACCTGAATCCGATTGAGCATGTATTTCAGTTGCTGAAGACAAAACTGAAGGGAAAATGCCCAAAGAACAAGCAGGAACTGAAGACAGTTGCAGTAGAGGCCTGGCAGAGCATCACCAGGGATGAAACCCAGCATCTGGTGATGTCTATGCGTTCCAGACTTCAGGCTGTAATTGACTGCAAAGGATTTGCAACCAAGTATTTAAAAGTGAAAGTTTGATGGATGATTGTTAATCTGTCCCATTACTTTTGGTCCTTTAAAAAGTGGGAGGCACATATACAAACTGATGTAATTCCTACACTGTTCACCAGATTTGAATGTATATACCCTCAAATTAAAGCTGAAAGTCTGCAGTTAAAGCACATCTTGTTCGTTTCATTTCAAATCCATTGTGGTGGTATATAGAGCCAAAAAGTTTAGAGTTGTGTTGGTGTCCCAATATTTATGGACCTGACTGTATATGTAGAGAACACATCACAAAAGTAACAGATATCATATCACGTGACTTGTACGGGATCTGTGGCAGATCCCAGTCAAGTCATGTGATATCATATCACACTAGGTATCAATAAAGAAACTTTTTTATCTTTATAATTATGATTTGTGTACATACAGTATATGTTTTATCTCAACCATGGGAACTACTATTTAAAAGCCCATCTTCTACAATACTTTTCCTTTTCTAATTTATGTCGGCTGGTGTCCCCTAGGTGTGGAGTGTGTGGAACATGGGTTTCCCTCTCTATTAGGCCCTCACTCTAACAAACTTTTGTCTCTTAGAAAAGGTTTTACTTTTATTAAAGCGGAGCGGCACCGAAAAAAAATTTTTTAAAAGTCAGCAGCTACAAATACTGCAGCTGCTGACTTTTAAAACATGGACACTTACCTGTCCAGGGCGCCCGCGATGTCGGCACCCGAGGCCGAAGCGTCTCTCCGTCCTCGGGTGCTGCCGCCTCCATCTTCGGTAAGGGAATCAGGAAGTGAAGCCGTGCGGCTTCACTTCCCGGTTCCCTACTGCGCATGCGCGAGTCGCGCAGCGCAATACGAATGGTCCCTGCTGCCTCTGGGACCCGTGTGTTTCCCAGCAGGCAGCGGGGGGGGGAACAGGATGTGGCGTAAATACCCGCAGATTCTGCGGCTATCTACGCCGGAAGTGGGTACAGATACCTGTAATATACAGGTATCTGTACCCCCCTCCCCCCTGAAAGGTGCCAACTGTGTCACCGGAGGGGGGGAGGAATCTAATGAGTGGAAGTTCCACTTTTGGGTGGAACTCCACTTTAAGATTAAAGAGGAGAATGAGGGAGCTCCCTTTACTTCCTTCTGCTCCGACTAGGATTTTGGTCTGCAGATAACAATCAGTGTAAAATATGGTGGCAAACTTAAAGAATAGCATTAAAATATACACATGAATTAAATGATAAAGAACTTTATTTCCTTTTTTTTTTTTACTAAACCTCACAGTTATATGCAGATATCACCATTTTCAATAAATTGATATTGGTACATAAGGGCTTGAAAACAATGTACAGTATCTCTAAAATCATGCTTTTATACATAAGCAATCAAATGATTAAAAATAAGAACCCCAAATATATTTGATTGGTAGTACTTGATTTCAACTGTGCAACCCATATTACATTTATTGTACTGTTATATTAAACCATCAAAGGTTATACAGCTATGCTTTGGTGCCAAAAATAAAGCCTTGGTAAAATACTGTGTTCTCCTGAATTTTACCTAAAGCACATCTCTATGCCAATAGTTCATCACATGCCCACAGATAATAATGAGCAAAAATAACTAAACAAACAACAGATTCCCTTATCCACACAAACGAGGTGGATGAAGGAATCCTACCCGCTATGGTATTGTATTCCGACAGTGAATGATAATTTTCCAACATTTCCTGTTCAACAGAAGCCAATTGTGAGAGCAGGAATGGCTACAGATAGATAGATAGTTCCATCTAAGGCTATTAGAATTACAAGGTAAATAAAATGAACAATCACAAGCAATTTAAATAGAAATCAAGAAGTTACAAAGTCAAATGGGAATAAATAATAACACAAATGACATACAAGTTACATAAATGTATACCATGAATACAATCATGTCAGTACTTAATATATATGCAAAAAGTCCCAAGCAGGTGTTACAGCAATTATTTAATTTATTGTATTCATTTAATTTTCCTGGAAGCTTGCCCAATGTCTCCTTAAGAGTTTATTAGACAGATCACCTGGAGGAATAAAGAGAAAACTGTTAAGAGTGAAATGTTTGATCACAATACTAATAATACTAAATGCATTCATTTTTTGTTTTTTTGTTTTAAACAAAACTCCTACCAAGTTATCTCTTGCTGTCTGTGTTCAGCTTGCGGAATTTTCTTTTACTTCCTGTCCTAGAGACTCAACAGGAAATGAGAAGAAATCTCTCTAAAATGAATGGAATTCCCATCTTAGAGAATTTTCACAGAAACAGGTGTCTCCATTGGAGGATTTTTCTTAGCTATTGTTCTGATGACAACATGTTAAGCCTGAATTTCATTCACTGTTATTGAATGCCTATAATTGTTGTTTTGCCAGTCATGTACCTCATCTCCTCACATCTAAAAAAAAATGCTGATCCAGGATCTAGCTGCCTGTACAATGTGGGGCATACTTAATTGCAGGTAAGTGATGTGACTAAAGCTGTAGAGATCTGTTTAAACTTTAGTTTTACATCTAAACTTTAATCACTGTTACTGAAAGCGTATAAATAGGCTTATAAGCTGCCTACAAGCTTTCAAAAATTCTGAGGAAGGGGCCATGAGAATAAGTATGCAAACATCTGTTTTAGCATTTAAAGCAGATCTCTTGCCAAAATCACAAGCTAAACAAGAAATGCCTATTAAAGCTTAAAAAAAACAAGCTGTTGCTGCAATAATCACTCACACAAATGCAATAATTTGTATTTGTATCCGTGCTGATTATTTGTCAATCTTTAACCCTTCAAATATTTATATTTGAAAATGTAAAAATACCATTTCACATCAGCATGTATTCTGGTTTGAAATGTTCTCTTTACTGCTGCTTCCTTCAACATTTAACAAGGCAGACACTGTTGAATTAACCCCTTCCTGCCTCTGCCTCCTGGTCTTTTAAGAGCTTCTAAATACCGGGAGGTGGAGGTGGGCATTCGGGTCACGTGACTGCTGTAATTGAGGAAATGGAGATACTGGCGCACAGTTAATATATATAATCCAGCCGAGACATGGAACAGAGCGGACGTGTGTGAGCTGAGCTCCGTCTGACCCGCTCCACATATCGCTCCTGCAGCAGCACACAGTGACCCTGACGCCGGCTCCGTGCGATGCCGACACGGCGGAAGCCATCCCCGCAGCCCCGGAGAACCCCACGGCTTCGTTCCAGCTCTCTTGAGGCCTTTTTCTGTGGGGGAAGACGGACGGGAGCAGAACCCAAGATGGCGCCGGGTGAGTCTTCTCAGGCCGCATACGCGGCACCCCCAGCAATGTCGCCGCACCATCCACCGGCATCCCCCCATATTCCATCCTCTCCAGACTCCAGAGGAAGCCCGTTCAGTAGCCCGGGTAGGAGAGATGTAGGGAAGAGCCATGATCATACCCCGCTGCACGCTCTCCCGGCCCGATCGGCCGCCTCTCCCTCCCCCACCTCTGGACTCTCCCAACACATGGCCTCAGGGCCCAGAGGCCCACACATAGCCCTAGATGACGGCGACCTCAGGTCCCATATCCTTGCCCTCCCTACCTGGGCAGACCTTGAAGGATTCATGGCCCGCATGGAGAAGGCCTTCAGAAAAGACATTGAGGATTTACAAGCTGACACTGCCCACATAGGAGGTAGGGTGGAGGCCCTAGAAGCGACAGTGGAGGACATTAACCCTTCCCTACAGGCTTTACAAGCACACAGTAAAATGCAGGACCAACGGATTGACTCTTTGCTCGATCAACTTGATGATGTGGAGAATAGAAGTCGCAGGGTCAACATTCGTATTAGAGGTCTGCCAGAGGCCACAGGCCCTAGGGACATAATCCCCTCCCTTCAGGGGTTGTTCACCCAGATCCTGGGGAGAGAAGCTCCCGACCACATAGAGATCGATCGGGCGCACAGGGCCCTTAGACCTCCCTCAGAAGACCCTGACAAACCACGAGACATTATCTGTAAACTACATAAATATACTGTGAAGGAGCGCATCATGTTTCATGTCAGGGGTATGCGCCATGTGGATTTTGATGGAGCACAAGTGTCCTTATTTCCGGACTTATCCAGACGCACGCTGATGCAGCGCAGGGCCTTGAAGCCTCTGCTGGCAGTCCTACAGGAGGCACACTTGGTATACCGCTGGGGATTCCCCTTCAGCCTTTCCGTCACAAAAGATGGCCAACAAATCACTTTGCGGAACAAGTCAGATCTTCCTCATTTCCTCTCACGCCTTGGCCTCCCCCCTGTGGACATACCTGATTGGCGCATTTCCTCTGAAGTTCCACTACCAGCCCGTCAGGAACCTTGGCAGCAAGCCCGCCGCAGAAGACGCAACAAGCCCCGGAACAGACAAGCTGATGCAACGGAGCAGGGTCCTCCATCTTCCCCAACTATACGTTGAGGCGGAGGAACGACTTTAGAAGCTTCAACCTTCTACCTACAGGACTGGTGCTATGTCCGTGTTTTGGTTCTAAATTCTGCTGGTTCAATTTTTGCTGTTGCAGATAATTCTCACATGCATCTGATTTTTAGAGGTGCTCACATAAAGGAGTGGGTCCCCTCAGTTGGGGCTCCTGTTTAGTGACTCTCCACCTTCCCCCCATAGGTAAACTCATGAGAGTTACATTCCTTGTAGAAGGAAGTGCACGATGCGATGGTCGCCTGCATTTTATGTTGCCATTAGGCCGGCGGGCGATCTTTGCACCGTTGCACCTAGAGGTTATTAAATACCCACAGGTTATTACGTTTTTTGTTTTCTTGATGTTCTTAATTTCTTTTCCAATGCTTTCCCCCCCTTCTTTTTTTTTATTATTGCTTTTCTCCCTAATGTTTCATGATGATGTCTATGGAAGGGTTGTCTGTCTGTTACATGGGTTATACTCATTTGTTTTTCTTATCAGCACTTTAGATTTGCCGGGTGATACGCCGTGGCTCTCTCCTCGTCCTCTTCACGCCCTTTGGGGGACCCTACTGACAAACAGCAATGGCTGATCTGAAAGTCGTGTCATACAACGTACGGGGCCTGAGTTCTCCATCCAAACGCAGTAAGTTGTGGCTTGAGACAAAGAGATCTGGTGCACATATCTTATTATTACAGGAAACTCATTTCAGAGCTGACTCAGTCCCTCGCCTCCCCACACACATATACAATCAATGGTTCCTCAGCAATTCACCCAAATTTAAATCAGGTGGAGTCGCGGTGGCGATCCATAAAAACTGCCCCTTTATCGCCATTGACCACCGCGCAGATCCTGAAGGCAGATTTGTTTTTTTGAAAGGCACTATATACAACCAAAAATTTACAATTGTAGCGCTATATGCTCCCAATTCTGGGCAACTGAACTTTTTGGAGAAGGTCCTAGATTCCCTTTCCGATTTTCGCGAGGGGCGTCTCATTGTGGGAGGGGACTTTAATGTATGCCCCGACCCGCAGTTAGACACCTCTTCAGGCCACTCTACGCACTCCTTTGCGTTTCTTAAGCGCTTCCGTAAAACCCTACACGCTAGTCATCTGATTGACTGCTGGAGAGTGACACATCCTACTGTAAAGGATTTCAGCTACTACTCTGCAACACATAAAGTGTACACGCGGATAGATCTTCTATTGGTAGATCAACACCTTCTGGAGTCGCTCTCTGGCACGTCAATCGGATCTATGACGATTTCCGATCATGCACCCATTTCCATTTCCCTGGCACCTTTGTCTTCAGAGGCTCGCCAATGGACTTGGCGCCTGAACGAAAACCTGCTAGATGATGCAGTAGCGCTAGCTAAGGTGACAGATACGATTTCTATGTACTTCAAAGAAAACGCGACGGGAGAAACTGGGATGGCATATGTTTGGGAGGGACATAAAGCTGTGATAAGAGGAGAATTTATTGCACAAGGAGCTAGGCTCAAAAAAGCGCGCTGTGGGGAACTCCAATCCTTGCTGACACAATTGCGCACAGTTGAACTCAAACACAAACGGCAATTGACCCCTCTTTTATACGAGAAATTAACAGCCCTCAGGGCACAGCTCTCAGACCTACTAGAAAAACGAACCCGTGATAGACTCCGATACGTCTCACATAAATTCTATGAATTTGGTAATAAATGTGGCAAATTACTGGCCAGGGCCCTGAAACGGCAACGTGCATCCGGACATGTCCATAAAATTCAAACACCATCGGGATCCCAAACTGTACTATCCTCTAAAATTGCAGATGCCTTTCGCGATTATTATGCCCAACTTTATCAACTCCCAGCCACACTTGTAGGACATACGCCCTCTCAGAAGGCGGACTGTATTGCGCAATATTTGGAGGAGGCTCTCACACCACAAATATCGCAACAAATCAGTGCTCAGCTTGATAAGCCTATGGCGGTAGAGGAAATAGAAGCAATCATTAAAGATCTTCCGCATGGGAAAAGCCCTGGTCCTGATGGGCTAACCAATGCGTACTACCGCAAATTTTCTCACCTCCTGGCTGCCCGAATGTGCACGTATTTCAATGCCTTAGCTTCAGGCACCACCCTCCCGAGGGACGCGTTGATGGCGCACATCACCGTCCTTCCAAAGGAGGGCAAAGACCCCTCCATCCCTAGCAGCTATAGGCCGATTTCATTGCTGAACACTGATATCAAAATTTTCGCGAAAGTATTAGCCAATCGCCTCAAACCTATCCTCCCTTCGGTGATTCATACAGATCAAACGGGTTTTATAACAGGAAGGGAGGCTAGAGACAATTCCAACCGAGCCATACAATTGATACACTGGGCGAACCTGCGACGGCCCAGTGCACCCTGTCTTCTCTTGTCTACGGACGCTGAGAAGGCCTTCGACAGGGTGGACTGGGCCTACCTGCAGGCGGTACTCTCTCGATTGGGCCTGGGAAGTAATATGCTCCAATGGATAGGGTCATTATACAGCTCCCCCGAAGCGCAGGTTAAAGTAAATGGAACGCTTTCTAACCCCTTCCCTATCCGAAACGGTACACGGCAGGGGTGCCCTCTGTCTCCCCTGATTTTTGCCCTCACTCTAGAACCTCTACTCAACATAATCAGAGCAAACCCTAATATTAAGGGGCTCACGGTGGGAACGACGGAGCATAAATTATCGGCGTATGCAGACGACGTTCTTTTCTATGTTACAGACCCACTGATCTCCCTACCTAACATCATGGCCGAATTAAAAAGATTCTGTACCTTATCAAATTTCAAAATTAATTATAGCAAGTCCGAGATTCTCCCCCTCAATATTCCTCATGCGATGCGCTCCCAACTACAGGCCTCCTTTTCCTTCACGTGGTGTTGCTCTTCCTTAAAATACCTGGGGATCCACCTCCCAGCAGATATAACACAACTTTACTCATGCAATTTTGCACCATTACTCGCAACTATCAAAACTGATTTAACTAGGTGGGATCGCACTTCCTTTTCGTGGATGGGACGGGTCAGCATACTGAAAATGAATGTACTACCACGAATCCTGTTTTTTCTCCAGATGATACCTATTGCATTGCCCAGATCTCTTTTCTCGACCTTCAACAGCCTTTTTGTTAAGTTTATTTGGCAGGGTCATGTACCCCGCTTAGCCCTCCGCACGCTGCAACGCCCTAAAAATATGGGTGGTTTGGGAGTGCCTTCTGTCCGCAAATATTACGAGGCAGTGGCCCTGCAGAGAGTTCTCGACTGGCACCACCACACCTTCACCAAGGCCTGGGTTCCTCTCGAGAAGTTTCTGGCGGGGCGCAACCTGTCCCATGCCCCTTGGCTCCCACGAGAGAACAGAGGTCTCTCGAGCTTTGTTTCCCCGATCACTATACATGTGCTGAGACTGTGGGATGCCATCAACTCAAAGAAGCAGCTGTCACAGCCAACATCCCCGCTTGCACCGTTAGGAGGCTTTCCCTGGTTCACTCCGGGGGAACACCTTTCATACCTTCGTAATTGGACCAATGATGGGGAGGTTCGCTGTGGACGATTTATTCACGAACAGGGTTTGGTGTCCTTAGATTGGCTCCGATCCCAGTTTGGTAGCTTTCCTATGGATGGATGGCGATATAGACAATTACAGCATTTTATTAAGAGTCTACCTTTTCCGGTGCGACCCCCCTCATCACTAACCCTCTTTGAAAAACTATGTAAATCCGAGGATCCCATTTCTCACTCCATTTCCTTGCTTTATGAGATGCTGCAGTCTGCGGAATCTCAGAACAAACCAACATACATTAGGGAGTGGGAAAGGGACCTGGGACACACATTCACTGAGGTCCAATTGAATAACCTTTATCGGCTAACTCATAAAAGCTCAATAGACACCAAAACGCAGGAAAATTGTTTCAAACTATTAACCAGATGGTATAAGGTACCAACGAAATTGGCGAAAATCTATCCAACAGCTTCGGAGGCATGTTGGAGGGGCTGCGGGCTCAGGGGCACTTTCCTACATATTTGGTGGGAGTGCCCGAGGCTCCGACCCTTCTGGCTAGATGTCAGAGCCCAGATAAAGGCTATCCTAGACGTGGATTTACCGGACTCCCCATTGGAGTTCCTACTGCATGTGCCATCCACCCCACTAAGTCAATACCGGAAGTCGATACTCCCACATCTCTTGAATGCTGCACGGCGTTTGATCCCCGTCCACTGGAAATCAACCCATATTCCGGGACGTACTGAGTGGATGGGCCTGATTGACTCGGTTATGGCGGTGGAGGAGTGGATGGCAAAATGTAAAGATAAGTTTGACAAATTTTATGCAATCTGGGCAACATGGATACATTATAAGTCTAAGGACAGGGCGTCCCCCCTTCAGGTTTCCCCCGGGGCCGCTTCCTGTAGGTCGGACATTGTTGGAGCTGCTTTTTAAACGGCTTCAGAGGGTGAGGGCCACGGCGTACTTAATTCACCACCAGGATCCACATAATGATAATGATATTGCACTTTTACTGCACACAGCTGTGCTAGCCTTTAGGCAGATGTATCAGTGATTTTTAGACATACCCATCAACCTTCCCCACCAATTTCCCCCCCCCCCCCTTTTTTTTTTTTTTTTTTTTTTTTTTTTTTTTCCCCCATCTCCACCCCCCCCCCTATTTCCTGCCTGGGTCAAATCCTTAGACACTAACAGGATATTGTTTCCTTAACACAGTTACTGTTAACCTGACTAGTTATGAAAGTGGTCTCAACTATAGATTCCACCTCTATTACAAGGGTGGACGCAGGATGAGGAAGTCACAAGTATCTCACGTGACACACTTTCGTGGAGGTTTTAGTATAAGCTTGCACTATTTGTTTCTATTCAATCTTTAAAACACATCCTTTTCATATGTATGGTATTTGTATACCTTTATGGTACTGCATTGTGATTTATTGGATCCCCCCCTCCCCTTTCTTCTTTTTTATACCCTCTGTGTTATTATTTGTTATTTGTTATATTTGAAAAATATACAATAAAGATTATATAAAAAAATATATATAATCCAGCCAGCAATAAATATGTAAAAAGTACCAATAATTAGGGTAAAAGGTGATCCATAGAATTTCACTGGTCCATAATAATTGGGGGTACAGCACAGAAATGTACGGGACCACCTGCGGCTGCTGTCCTCAGATTTGTGACGGGCTCTGTGTAGACCAAGAGGAAGGAAGCAGAAAAGGAAGGAAGCTCCAGCTAAGAGTAAACCTCTTTCTATGGACTCATTTATCTTCTAAGCGCTGCACCACTTTTTTATAATCTTTATATTGTTGTTCATCAATATTGTGCTAGCTGCTTTTTAATACATTATATTATTATATTCGTTTTTAGTTGTGGATATAAGCACAGCAGTTATTTATTTTTTAAGAGTAAACCTCTAACTGGGATACTACACTTAACTGCTTCCTGACCGCTGTAATTGGCTGTTACAGCAGTCACATGCTCAAATATGCATCAGGAGCTTCCTGGTTCCCACCAGTAACTGTGCTGGGAGCAGGATATGGACTTTCAGCACAGAAAATTGTTTACATAGGGCCGCATATATGCGTACCATCTGCAGGAAGAGGTTAAAGTGATCCTAAAGTAACACTAAAGGGAAAAAAAATAACAAACGTACTCAGCAACTGCAACTCCTCGGGTCCTCCCGCCAGCACTCTTGGCTCCTCCCCCCCAGCTGAGTGTCCCCATAGCAAGCTGCTTGCTCTGGAGGCATTTGTGCGTGCTCGCTCTCGAGATCTGCTCTGTGTGTCCATAGACCAACTCCCCGCTCCCTCCTATGTGGCTGTGATTGACAGCAGTGGGAGCCAATGGCTCCCACTGCTGTGCCTGGGCCAATGAGGAGGGAGAGAACCAGCAGAGGAGCTGCGCTCATGCTCATCGCGGGATCGAGATCAGGCTCGGGTAAGTATAAGAGGGGGATGGGTGGGAGGGAGAAGCTACACATAATGAAAAAAACAGAAGGTTTTTTACATTGATGCATAGAATGCATGAAGGTAAAAAAAACAACAGTCTTTAGAACCACTTTAAAATGTTACCTTCTAGGCAGGGTTGTGGACAAGTAGGAAACTAAATGCATATTTTATGAACATGCCCTAATGTATTAAGCTTCTGCCTGGAGATTTTCTAGTGTCTTTTGGATATTACAGGCATCCTGACACACCTAAATCCAACACTAGCTCTGCTAAATGTGGGTATTGACAGTTTTTCACCTATTTACCACACTGTCATCACACACATCTTGCTTGCACGAGGCACTGGAAAACTTCTGGCACCTAATCCGTCAGAAGCAATCACTCTAATGAAATTTCAATTCTTATGCAAATACTTACTCTCTCTCAGATCCCATAAACATGCTATTGTGGCCAGTTCTTGGAAAGATAAGGTCTACTGGTAAAACACTGAACTATTGTTGTATATTGAACACTCTCTGTAGTATCATTGTGGCACTGTAGTATGGAAAGCTTTCTATCAATCCACGTTTGTATTCTACCACTTCTGTATTTGTTACACTTATTACACCTTTATTAAAAAATGTAAAGTGTTTGTTACCCCAGCATTTCATATTCCTGATATGTGTCTGCTGTACCATGTACTTGTATGAAAAAGTATCCTGCTCTCTTTGTATTGCTTCCTTTGTGTGAAATCTCTGGTGTTGCTGCCTGTCCCTCTTACTTTCCTATTAAAAACTGACAACACTAAGCAGGAAAACACACCATGGTCAGTTCTCTATCTGTGCTGCTGGGAACTCAGCCTGCTCTCCTCCTATGATTAGACTTGCCCTGACACCCCCCCCTGCACAGCCATTCACTGGGAAGCTCAGTGTACTGTTGCTTCTCCAGCCCCCAGCTCTTATGCAGTTGAGAGCAGAGGGAAAAGAGGGAATGTGATCACTTATAAAAAAACATTATACAGTAAATACCTTTCCCCCCCACTTTTTAATACCTGATTGAAAAGAAAATATTACCATCTATCTACCTTTCTATCTATCATCTATCTATGTCGCTGTCAGATTGTGTGCTCCCTGTGCGTGTTTTTGCAGGACCTCTGAAGAAGATGGTGGAACTTACTTGTAAAGCCATGTGTGTAATAGTTACTTAATTACAGATCCAATGTTTGTCATCTTGGCACTGAAAAACAGATAAAAGGGTATTTGATAAGATTCTTAAATACAATAGAGAAAACATGATTCTTATTAAGATAATGGTGCAGTGCTAAGTATCATCTAACCCTGTTTTACTTGCCTTGCTCTGACAATTGCTACCAGAAGCTCCATTATTTGTGAATACCCTGACAGGGGGTGGATTAGTATCAGGAATTTCTTGGTAACAAGTATTGTTCTTCAGCAGACAGCTGTCAAAAAGGAACAGGTTAAAGGTAAACTGTGATATCATTGCGAAAATTAGATCAACACTTTATTTATAAGTCAAGAAAAATGCATATGACACTGAACTAATGGCAGCCAGGGGAGAAAAGCAGCTCCAGTATATAAAGCACAAAAGTAGTCTCTTGTGTGTAACCATGCTTTACATGTTTCAGCCGTGGTAGCAGAACATAAACTTTATAGATAATGCTGGCCTTAGCAATGCACTGTGGCCAAGTGCAGGATGTGCATACAGTAGATGTTGGTGAAATTTGCTTTTTAGTTGTCCTTCTAATAGAGTTAATTAAGAAATAGAAACACCATCTATTTTGGCATTTTCATTGTGTAAACTCTAGTTTGGACTTTCTCTGGTTTGCTATACACCTCCATTGTATTCACTGCACATCCCCTCTACTGCTACTTAGCTTGAAGACAGACAGCTGTGCTCTAAAATGAAAAATTGGATTATTAGTAGTTTAACTGTTTTCCTAGGGGAAAGCAAGCTTCATCAAGAGTTAACAAAATCACTCAGAATGTTAGTTCTTACTTTATTAGCATTAGGTTGGTCCCAGTTCTATTACAATCCTTAATGCTATGCCAGTGACTCATTTTGTAATAAATATATAGATGGCTTATGGCATGCCTCTACCTCAGTGTATAATGTTGCAGAATGCAACCTACTTTTTGATTGTATAGTTGTTGAAGAAAGTTTGGTCTTCAGATGTGTCATTTCCAAAGGCAAACCAGGAATTAACCAGTATAACATGCCTTCTCGAATGGCTGTCTTGTGCTTCCAGAACCACATGAAGAGGTGTATTACTAGAGGAATTATATAGAGGAATGTATAGAAAATTGATAAGCCCAGAGTTGCTAAAGATAGATATTGTTAGTTTGATGTTTTGAGGGGCGTCAAGTGATGTAGGGGTAGTTTTTGTGTCACTAGTAGGAGTACTTGCTGTGGGTGAGTTGGTTGTTTCTGTAAGAGTAGTGTCATCGCCAGTGACAGAAGTTGTATCAGTTCCCAAACTTGAAGTTTGTATGTCACTAGTAGGAGTACTTGTTTGGTGTGAGGTGCTTGTTTCTGTGAGAGTAGTGTCATCGCCAGTGACAGAAGTTGTATCAGTTCCCAAACTTGAAGTTTGTATGTCACTAGTAGGAGTACTTGTTTGGTATGAGGTGCTTGTTTCTGTGAGAGTAGTGTCGTCGCCAGTGACAGAAGTTGTATCAGTTCCCAAACTTGAAGTTTGTATGTCACTAGTAGGAGTACTTGTTTGGTGTGAGGTGCTTGTTTCTGTGAGAGTAGTGTCGTCACCAGTGACAGAAGTTGTATCAGTTCCCCAACTTGAAGTTTGTATGTCACTAGTAGGAGTACTTGTTTGGTGTGAGGTGCTTGTTTCTGTGAGAGTAGTGTCGTCGCCAGTGACAGAAGTTGTATCAGTTCCCCAACTTGAAGTTTGTATGTCACTAGTAGGAGTACCTGTTTGGTGTGAGGTGCTTGTTTCTGTGAGAGTAGTGTCGTCGCCAGTGACAGAAGTTGTATCAGTTCCCAAACTTGAAGTTTGTATGTCACTAGTAGGAGTACTTGTTTGGTGTGAGGTGCTTGTTTCTGTGAGAGTAGTGTCGTCGCCAGTGACAGAAGTTGTATCAGTTCCCAAACTTGAAGTTTGTATGTCACTAGTAGGAGTACTTGTTTGGTGTGAGGTGCTTGTTTCTGTGAGAGTAGTGTCGTCGCCAGTGACAGAAGTTGTATCAGTTCCCAAACTTGAATTTTGTATGTCACTAGTAGGAGTACTTGTTTGGTGTGAGGTGCTTGTTTCTGTGAGAGTAGTGTCGTCGCCAGTGACAAATGTTGTATCAGTTCCCAAACTTGAAGTTTGTATGTCACTAGTAGGAGTACTTGTTTGGTGTGAGGTGCTTGTTTCTGTGAGAGTAGTGTCATCGCCAGTGACAAATGTTGTATCAGTTCCCAAACTTGAAGTTTGTATGTCACTAGTAGGAGTACTTGTTTGGTGTGAGGTGCTTGTTTCTGTGAGAGTAGTGTCACTTATTGTTGCCATTGTTGTTGTGGTTGTTGTTTCACTAACAGTAGCATTGGTTTCTGCAGAACTGCTTGCTTGTGTTACATGAGATGTAGGGGATGACACGAGAGTGGTGGGTGAAATAGTTAAAATTGTGTGAGATGTAGGGGTTGATGTGGGAGCGGTGGGTGTAATAGGTAAAGTGCTATGAAGGGTTGAGGATGCTGCAGGTGTAATCGTTAAAGTGTCATTAGTTGTGGAGGGTGATGTGTGAGTGGTAGATATACTGGTTGGAGTTGGAGTTGTGGTTGGAGTTGTGGTTGGAGTTGTGGCTGGAGTTGTGGCTGGAGTTGTGGCTGGAGTTGTGGCTGGAGTTGTGGTTGTTGTAGCAGGTACTGGTTCTGAAACAGAAAAAAATGTTACTTGTTTAACATAAGCAATGCAGTAAATACTAATTTGACTTCACTTGATAGTTCAGCATATCCTAGTAATTAACTCCTAAGTATAGTATGTTGGGGCTGCTACTGCGGACCTCTTCTTTAGGAATGTTAGTTCTCTGGCTGCCATTTTCATGCATTGGTTTCAAAGGGTCTCTAACCTGGAAAAGATATAAAGATCAGGAATTCTAATGCCGCGTACACACGAGCGGACTTTATGGCAGACTTTGCCCGGCGGACTGGATTTCGTCAGACAATTCAATCGTGTGTGGGCTCCAGCGGACTTTGTTTTCTCAAAAGTTGGACGGACTTAGATTTGAAACATGTTTTAAATCAATCCGTCGAAATCGAGTCCGGTCGAAAAGTCCGCTCGTCTGTATGCTAGTTCGACGGACAAAAAGCCACGCTAGGGCAGCTATTGGCTACTGGCTATGAACTTCCTTGTTTTAGTCCGGTCGTACGTCATCACGTACGAATTCAACAGACTTTGGTGTGTAGGCAAGTCCGTTCTTTCAGAAAGTCCGTCGTAAAGTCAGTCGAAAAGTCCGCCGGGCAAAGTCTGCCGTAAAGTCCGCTCGTGTGTACGCGGCATAACACTTATTGAAGACATACTTGTTCTCAGTCAGTGAATCAAATGTATTAAAGTCAGACACAGCCAGGCAGCTAGCATCTTCAAAAGAGGGCCAACAATGGCAGTCACAATATTTTTTCAATGAAAAAATTCCTTTAAGGGAACCTGTACTGAGGAATTCTGGAGGTTGCAAATGCTTACTATCTGGAAAATCCTAACTACTTGGCTAATCCAATGACAATTGTAGCCTACATATTGCTTTAACTCTACACACGTACTTTAGAGACTGAGAACACGCACCAACTTATATCTAATGTTTTTGTTGATGTCATTGCAATCTAACTTATTGAAATAAATAATTGATTTCCATATGTAGGGCAGAGCAACAGATTTGCTTTTAAATAACTGTCCTTCTCCCCAGTTGCATACATTTACCTACCCCTCTTCCTCCTCTACCCTAGCTACTCCACTTGGCCACCCGAAATAAAGAAAGGAAACATTTTGTAAGCTATAAAGTGTGACTTGGAGCTTATGGAGGTCTGATAACTCTGCCCCCATCCCTACATAACAATGTTGGATGTCTGAGCGGCTAAGCACCTACGTTGCCTTGTAGGAGGAAAATGATTGAGCCACATGCTTCCCATATTTGGAAGTAATAGGTATTTCTTCCTTGGGTATTTCTCTCCACTCGCAGCAAACAAAGGGAAGATAAACATGTACAGCTGGGAATACTACCAAACAAGTGATTCTGCTGCCTTCCAAATATATTACTCATCTTCTCATACTAAACACATATTGATTAGCCTTAAGCGAAGAAACAGGGCATTTTGTCACCCAGATTTGCAATAAAATACAGTATTGCTAGAAAACTTTGAGGAGGACACATGAAGGAAAAGAGCTGACTTATTCTGAGGTGGGTTGGGTTTTAAGGGTTAGAAATGAGAATTACATCAGTGTTTATCAAGAACTCATATATAAATACTGGGTGGACTAACACTTTAATTACTACTACCTAATTATGGTTTGGCTTGTGCTGGTATTAGATGCTGAAGCAAGAAAATGTCAATATGAGAATGCATTCTTTCAGGTTCTGTTAAGAAACATGGATCACATTATGGCAAGTTTGTACATTGTCGTCATTGACCAGCAATTGGCACTTTGATAAAGTATATTTGTTTTTATAGTTGGAAGATGCATCACAAACTCATGTAAAAATGCATTGTAAATTCTATGGCCTGCTTTTGTCATACCTTTCTGATGCAAAAAAAGAAACAAAAAAAAAAGATGGATTATAACTGGCTGCATCTAGGCTACACTATGCAATGGAACGTGAACTCTGCTAAAGACACCAGTCTACTGTACCCTGCAAAATCACTTTATTCATAGTACTCAAAAGTCTTTCATAATATTTTCAAAGTGCATTTTTAAATGCATGTATGTGCACAAGACTGCATTTATTTTGGAAAGGTTTTTTTTTTTTTTATAGCAAACCACTCACCTGTACAATAGACCGTATACTGCAAGCTTCCTGTAAACTTGTAAGCATAGAATCCTCCGCAATCTTTTGCTTGAATGTTCGGGCCCTGGGTTGGGGTTTTTGAGTTAATCAGAAGAGGAACCGTTGTTATATTTCGTGAAATATTTTTATGCGTCACGCCAAGAGAAAAAGGTTCAAGAGATCCACATTTCAGGTATCCAGCATTTAATTCTCTCATTCTAAAACCATCTGTATATTTAAACCACCCATAGTTATAGCGATCAGTCTGGATTATCCCAGTGGTATTAATCGTGTACAGTCTGTTGGTTGCATTTAAGGTTGTAGAAGAACTACATGGATCAACACATTGTAACTTTCCTTCAATTTTTACACAGTCCTTTCCATCCTCACAAGGACTGGTTGGGCAAGGAACATTTGCATTGTAAGTACACAGGTAGATGCCATTTTTATTAATGCAGTTACTGGCACATATGCCTATATTGGTCTGGCATTCATTAATATCCACACACATTTTTGTCTGGGTACTCCAGGTGTATCCTGGCGGGCAGCAGGCAGCATTACAATACACCATAGGTGTACAGTTAAAACCATTTCCAACATATCCAGAATTGCATGCGCATGTTACATAATCCTCCTTATTTGTGCACTGAGCATTACTGTTGCAATAACTGCATTTTGTGGCAGCTGTAAAGAAAAAAAGATATCCCATATTAGATAACGTCTACTGTATTGCAGATTTGTATTTACTTTAGATTCTTACTTTTAAATCCAGTGAAATAGATGTTTGTATCGAAGTAGACAAATAAAACATATAAAAAAAAATAATCAAATCACAACAAAAAAATTAAAGTGTGGCCTAATGGCTAACCGAAGGAGTTCCCACATCAGGCTGACAATTCTGTTACTGCCATGATTTCTAGGTAAAAAAAAACTTTACAAGAAATTCTAAAAAAAAAAAAAAAAAAAAAAAACTTGTTTAAGGTAACTGTTGTGAGGCATAGAGCCAAACATACTGAAAAATCAATAACAACGTGCTTCTGAGCAATAACTTTGTACAAGCTCAAATTATTGCACATTAAAGTGTTCCTCATGTAGCCCCTCCAGCTTCCTTGGACTTTAGTTCTGCAACAGCACCAGAAGAGAGGAAGATGTGTCCTTCATACAGGTAGGGTGGCGGGCATTTTGTTGGAGATTGGGGAGGACTGGGATTGGCTGTCTTTCTGGGGCTGGATTTTAGCCTTACCCGCTAGATTGACTGTAAGGAGAGCCCACACTTGAAAGCTGTATGTGCAGGGTAAAGGAGTGTCCTGTTTGCTAGGACCAAGAGCCAGCCTCCTGCACCTCACAAAGGTCATTTGTGTTCCCACTAGGCACCAGAAAGATTTGCAGGGTCAGAGATGCATTTGCTGTGTGGTGTGAGCAGTGAAACCTAGAGAACTGTGCTGTGAAACTGCAACCAGGAGAGGCAGCCTTGTGCTGCTGTGCTTTATAGAGGGAGAGACTTGCCTGCTGTACTGCTAAATACAGAGACCCAGCCATCTGCACTGAGAGAGATCCACAATGGTGTGCCAGGGACATGGACTGCAATTTCCCTAGAGGGAGATGGGGCAGGCTTGAGAGAGGAGCCCCAGAGTATTGTGTAACTTCTCACCTGGCCCTCCCAGAAATGGACTTCTTATTGGAGGACACTTACCCCTCACCAGTGGTGAGAGGCCTCTGGCCAATTTTATGTTTCCAACATGTTGCTATTCTGAGGATCTGAATGCTGCTAACAGTGTTAGTTTAGGATCACTATGCCCATTCCATTACCATGGAATATAAATGTTCTCACTTTGAACGTGAGCTCTTCATAAAGAGTTAGGGGCCCCTGAGAGAGCATGATTGTACATTGGTTTTCTACTGGCAAGCGGTTTAGGGCCTTAATGAAGTAGATATGCCATACTATTTGCTACCTCTCACAGAGTTCTCTTTTAAAGAGAATTGATAGTTGTATTTATATCAATCATGCCTTGACATTGCAAGTCTCAGTGTTTGACATTGGTGGTAGATGTTGTGTGAACTTTGGTATTGTCCAAGCTGGACAGGGCACCACTGGGAGCGTCAGGAAAACCCAACTCAGAAACTCTCTAGAGAGTCAGTGTTACACTGACTGTTACATAATGCTAGCTAGGGGCATATGTACAGGAGTTGCAGGGGTCGCCATTGCGACCTGACCCCATGCTCCAGGGGACCCCTCCATGTAGCCGCTTTATGCTCACTTCTCCTCCTCCTTCTCCCGCAGACATTCAGTGGAGGGTATCATTTCCTTCACATGCTGCTCCCGGCACCTCCCTATCTCTGTCCTGCTTTCCTGGGCTCCTGTGTGCTTCCCTGGCCCCCCTTGCCCCCCCCGCAGCACTGCTGGGTTTCCCTCTCCCACCTGCTGCCGGCTGCTGTGTCTGTCAGGATGGAGAGTGGGGAAGGAGTCAGTAAATATTTACTTTACTGGCCCTTTCCTTGTCTTAATGAATAGAGTCAGTGATCGGTACTCATCACTGACGCTTTTTTTTTCTTATTTATTCATAGCTGGGGTCTGGTTTAGACCCCTGATATTTCACCAAAGCCCCCCAATGGGGGTCCTAAAAAATAAGTAAATGATAATAATAATTTAATTATAAAAATAATAAAAAACATAAATGGGGAAAAAAAATACAAAAATAAAACAACAAAAATAAAATACCATTGACACCAGTGGCGGAACTACCAGGGTCACAAATTGGGCTGGACTGGGCTCTGGCATTCTGCCACAGTGGGGGAACCACAAGACAGCAGGAAGTTGGCCCCTGTGGGACCATAATAAAGGGTCCCACAATGGGAGTAAAGGGCCCCGGGATCAGTGGGAAGGGCCCTGGTTAGGGGGTTTCTTGCATCGGGGCTCTGAAGGTTCTAATTACACCTCTGATGCTAGCCATATTGCTAACACAGATTGCTAATATTGATTTATAAAAACAATAGTGTCTGTGATGAACACCATGCGTTGGACATTTTCAACAACTGAATAAAGGGTAATGTAGGGAGGATCACAGTAATCTTTGGACCAGGGGTGTCAAAACTCCCAACATTGATAGAAAGCTTAAAAAAATGCTACTCAATTACAGATGTCTGAAATGTCCACAACATAAACAAAAAAGAAAATAAAAAACGCATGCTCAGGAAACTTGTAGATTTTCTACTTAAAGTGTTACTAAACCCAGGACCCTGCATTCACTATATCTGGTCTCCCACAGGACACAGGACATGGAAATGCAATTATTTTAATAAATATAAACTGCTAAATACCTTTTTCTCATTAGCAGTTAGAGCAGTCTTGTGACTTCTATCAGTGTCTGGTTTAAGCTTGTGGGAGGAGTTCTCATTCTCCCCTGATTGTCCTTTGACGCTGCAGGACCCCGACCCTCTGTCTGGACGGTGCTGATTGGCCCTGTACTGATCACATGTACTCTCTCAAGAAAAAAAACTCTTTAGCAATACACACCAAACTGAGTATGTGCAGCCTGCTCCCAAGGTTCTGTTCTATCAGCAGATAGATTGGAGACAGTGGAAGAAGGGGAGGATCGGAGAAGACAGGATCAAACAGCCTTTTGACACAATGCAAAGGATTAACCCCTTAGGCTCCACAGTGAGTATAACAAGCACGCTTTACTGCATATACAGACTGATTTTTACTGTTGTTGGTTTAGTTATACTTTAACCACTTGACCTCAGGAAGATTTACCCCCTTCATGACCAAGCCATTTTTTGCTATATGGCACTTCGTTATTTTAACTGACAATTATGCAGTCATGTAATGCTGTACATAAATTAAATTTATATAATTTTTCCTACAAGGAGAGTTTTCTTTAGGTGGTATTTAAGCACCACTGGGTTTTTTTTTACATAAACAAAAAAAGGGCAATAATTGTGAAAAAAAAAACTATTTCTACTTTCTGCTATAAAACACATCTAAAAAAAATATATAGAAACAAAATCAAATTTCCTCATAAATTTAGGCCAATATGTATTCTGCTACATATTTTTGGTAAAAAAAAATCCCCAATAAGCGTATATTGATTGGTTTGTGCAAAAGTTATAGTGTCTACAAACTATGGTAGATATACTGGAAGTTCTATTTATTTATTTATACTAATAATGGCAGTGATTAGCGACTTCTAGTGTGACTGCGATATTGCAGTGTACAATCTGACACTAACTGACACTTTGCAGGAACAAGTAACACTAATGCAGTGATCAGTGCTAAAAATATACACCGTCACTGTACTAATGACACTGGCTGAGAAGGGGTTAAACATCTAGGGCGATCAAAGGGTTAAATGTGTGACTAACCAGTGTTTATGTGTACACTGCAAGGTGATTTTACTAAGGGATGTGCTTGTTTTTATCCCCCGTTTGGCAGGGAAAGGAAAAACAGCATATCCCTGCTCACAACACAGCACTCTGTTTTGTCTATATAGACAGAGCTCTGTTTATATAGACAGAGCCTTCCTCCTCGTCCAATGGATGGCCGTCTGCACCCACTGATCGACGTGTGCTTTCACTAATATCAGCACAAGCAACGTGCTGATGGCGCCACTCTCCCACACATGCAAACCTATCGCTTGACTACCGCCAAATGACATCTCCTACACAAAGGGAAGGGGTCTCCCACTGTGGGGGGTGATCAGGGATTTTTTATCACGGATGATCACTGTTATAAGCAATAGTTTCTACCTGTCATGAATGGTTTTAAATCATGACAGCTTGCTTACTATTGTCATCCGTGATTGGCTACAGCTTACCACATGGTACAGGGTGCTGTGATTGGCCCAAGTACTATGTGATAGCTGTGGGGCAATCACAGAATCACAATTTTAAGCAAAATAGTCAAGAATGATTTTGTTTACATTGTAATAATGTGATTGCTATGACCAATCATGCATGGTACATGGTGCTGAGCAGACAAAATGGTCATAGGATCGCGCCATTGTGCATGTGTACTGTAATGTAGCAGTACATTGCAGTATCTGCAGCTGCCTTTGCTAGCAATAAATATACTATTAGTGAGTGGCAAGTGATTAAAAACCAAACCATATTTGAAAGATGAAATTGTTTTTACACTATCCTTTTACTTACATTCGTCTGTCAGCTGGGAATTGCCAACTGACAGCTGAATATGCCAGACAAGGATGAATGACTGGTTATTGGGATGCCAGTGGGTGCTGACTTCTTAACAACCAAGAACTGTGAGTGTGAAGTGAAAAGTTTAGCAGGAGGGGGGTGGCCTAACGCGGCATGTGAGCTGACGTCTTTCTTAGCAGCTCCCTGATCACCTCTGCTTAATCCTATGTACCTGCCTCTGTGTCTCAGCTGATTTCCTACCTGGCTGCTTGGTGAAGGCCCCCTGCTCCCTTCTGTGCATTTAGTGGATGGGAAAAAGCAGCCCCCGGCCAAAATGAATATCACCACGTGCTCTGGACAAGATGGCCGCCGCTCCACATGCATCCCTTGCATCCACGCCAGAATTGTTTGGAGAAGAGCTGGACCCCTCTCCAGCAATGTCATCCCTAGGGGGGGCCAGAGGGGGCCCTGACCCCCCCAACATTATGCTGTGCTCCACCATGAGCCCCCCAATTTAAAAAAAAATTTTTTTTTTTTTACAAAAAGGCAATGTCTTTTTGTTTGCATTCATAGCGGATGCACCGCATCTTACCCCGGCCGCCGCTGGAGTAACACAGTCTCTATTGAGAGGGAGAGCGTCCCCAGTCCTGCGGGTGATTCCTCCCCTTCCCTCTGCTCGCTGACACTGCATAATGCGAGCGCTCACACAACCACGGCCGCCCGATCTGCTCCTTCCCCTGCATCCTTATTGGCAGGGAGAAGAGCGAGTTGCAGGAAGAACTCCACCAGGACTCTCAGTTACTGAAAAAACAGACTGATTTCTGCCGTCCTTAGGACAGGAGAACCAGTCTGTAAATTCCAAGAGATGCCAGACCAGCACTGTCAATAGCAGGGGCAGGACAGCAAGAGGAGGCTGGGGAACCCCACAGTGGCAGAACACCAGGGCCCGGTGGCAAGACAACCTTTGCAACCCTGATAGTTCTCCCACTGCTTTGGATACTTATATTTTCTTGGTATGCTGGTGACATATATCTCTTGTTTTCTGCCACCCTGGGGGGCCCCAATACAGTAGGAAGGGAGCTCACTGCAGAACATGTGAAAGGGCCCATTGTGGGATCGTAGTAAAGGGCCCCAGGATATATATATATATATATATATATATATATATATATATATATATATATATATATATAATTTTATAGTTGCCCCCCTACTTTTGTCCCTGTCCCCCCATGTGCCCCCTATATGTGAAAGCTGGATATGCCACTGCTCTCCACCACCCTCCCTTGGGGCCATTCCACCAGCGCTGCTATCCCAGATCTCCCCCAGTGAGGATGGCATGGAAGAAGAGCCTACTCTGCTGGATGTTCTTAAAATTATCAAGGTAAATCATTCAGATCTGGAAGATAAGGTGGACGATTTGGAAAACTGTCTGCGCAGAAACAATCTGCGACTGGTGGGCCTCCCTGAGGCGGTCGAGGGGTCTGACTCGGTGTCCTTCCTGGAATGCTGGTTTACCCAGGAATTTGGGAAAGACTGCCTGTCCCCTGCTTTGTCCTGGAAAGAGCCCATAGAGTTCCTAGCAGACTGCTCCCTGAAGGTAATCCTCCCCGCACCATGGTTATCCATCTACTAAACTACCAGGACAGGGACACCATCCTACACGCTGCTTGCCTGAAAGGGAGCCTCAAGATCAACAACACGATGGTGTCCCTCTTACCTGATTACTCCCCTGCCGTTCGTGCATCAAGTGCCAAATACCAACATGTCAAGCAGCTGCTGCGGGGAAAAGCCATTCAATACTCCTTCAATACACTTCAATACTCAATACTGTTATTTCCTGCCACATCGCGGGTCCAATATCAGGTGCATTTCTTTCAAACCCCAGTGAAAGCTCTCTTTTGTTTTTGATCACTTCGGCTGTATAGGCCAGGTCCCCTTTCTTTATTAGCTGTTTGGGGTTTAGGCCCGCTCCTTGTTTTTTGAAGCCGGGCAGGGGTCAAACTCGGGTAGAGGCATTCATTTCAAATGTCCTCCTTTCAAATTGCTTGAGTATTTGCTGATATGTTTGCTGGTATGTGTGTTGTATGTTTGTGTGTGATTCCCTTTTGCCTTGCCTCCTCCTCCCGGTGTGATCGCAGCTGTGTGGGGGCCTATGGTCAGTACAAGGGGCTGCTAGCCCTAATATTCTAAGGTTTAATATAATTCTCCTTATGCCATCATGTCTAAGGTCACGTGCATCTCCTGGAATATGCGGGGGTTAAATTCCAAGTTTAAAAGGGCCTCGTTGTTTGATTTCCTCAAGGTACATAAACCGCATATTCTGTGCCTGCAGGAGACACACTTAATGGGGTCCAAGGTCCTTGCTCTCATAAAACATTGGGTACTGTGCGGATATCATGCCACCTATTCTAACTACACCCGGGGTGTGTCAATTTTAATACGCAAAGGACTACCCTTCTCCTGTGAGAGGGTTGTTTTGGATCCAAAGGGTCAATATATTTTTCCTCTGTATAGTATATACGGTGCCTTTACTACTAGTAGTGGTATATGTAGCCCCCCTGTTACGGCTGCTGTCTTCACAGAATTAAGTGTTCACTTGTTAACCTTACCAAAAATTGCAACCCTCATCATTGGAGGCTTTGACTCGGTGCTTGACACAAGTCTGGACCGCTTGAAGCCTCTTCACTATGAATCTAAGTTGTTTGGTCAGTGGTGTGCTTCCATGGGTATGTTGACCTATGGAGACAGAGGAATACCCTGGCTAGGGTGTACTCGTGTCAATCCCAGACCCACCGTGCTCTAGATTAGGCTAGATTACGCCCTGGTGACATTGGATCTAGCCAATCTATTCACGTCTCATATATAGCGCAAACGATAGCAGACCACACTGCTCTTTAAGTAGAACTGCTTGGAGCATGGGCCCTCATTTTGGCTGTGGAAGCTCAGTCCACTCTGGATAACCACTCCTAATCTGCAGTACCCCATACACCAGGATATGTCCCATTACTGGAGGGACAATGTGGGGTCCTCCCCCATGAGCCCCACTTGGGATGCCTTAAAGGCGACTGTGCGGGACTCTTACATCTACAATATCGCCAAACATTGGAAATCCACCCAGGCTATCCTCCGTACTTTGGAGTCCTTCTTAGAAGCAGCTAGGGCCCAATATACCGCACTCCCCACTCCAGATTCTCATTGGATATTGGTGGGGGCACATAAAGCCCTTGATCTCCAAAGGGTGGATACCACTCAAAAACAACAACTAATTTGTTAGCTAGGTTACATGAACACAGTGGAAAGAATGGCAAATTGTTTGCATATCTTTCTCGTACAGCATACACTGATAGGTCTATATCACAAATTAGATTCTAGACATGTGCACTGCCAAAAAATGTGATCATTATCGTTTCGTTTATTTTTATTTTTTCGTTTTTCTTGGTCATTCGTTATGATAAATAAATAAATTTGTGCATTCGAACATTCGTACATTCGTAAATTTGTAAATTAGAAATTTAGTATATTCGTAAATTCGGAAATTTGTAAATTGGATATTGGTGGGGGCACATAAAGCCCTTGATCTCCAAAGGGTGGATACCACTCAAAAACAACAACTAATTTGTTAGCTAGGTTACATGAACATAGTGGAAAGAATGGCAAATTGTTGGCATATCTTTCTCGTACAGCATACACTGATAGGTCTATATCACAAATTAGATTCTAGACATGTGCACTGCCAAAAAATGTGATCATTATCGTTTCGTTTATTTTTATTTTTTCGTTTTTCTTGGTCATTCGTTATGATAAATAAATAAATTTGTGCATTCGAACATTCGTACATTCGTAAATTTGTAAATTAGAAATTTAGTATATTCGTAAATTCGTACATTTGTAAATTAGAAAATTCGGAAATTTGTAAATTCAAAATGTGAAAATCCAAAAACCCTAAAATTCGAAAATCTGAAATAGTAACTAACTATTAAATTATAGGTATTGTAATTTCCTTTCACATTTGGCTGTTAGTGAACGTAACAAATACGAATTTATCCGAAGTTACAAATTATCCGAAATAACAAATGCTGCATCTAAACAAATGGAACGGAACAAATTATTGATAAATAATAATAATAAAAAGTTTTTATTATTATTATTGTTATTTGTTATTATTAATTCATTACGTTCCATTTGTTTGGATACGGCATTCGTTATTTCGGATAATTCGTAACTTCGGATAAATTTGTATGTGTTACATTCACTAGCAGCCAAGTTTGAAAGGAAATTACAATACCTATAATTTAATAGTTAGTAATAGTTAAGTTATTATTAGTTAATTATTATTTCAGATTTCCGAATTTACAAATTTACGAATGTACGAATTCACTAATTTACGAATGTACAAATGTACGAACGTGCGAATGTACAAATTTACAAATGTACGAATTTACAAATCATAAAACATAAAGTAAATAGAAAAACCGCGCTAAAGAAATAATTATATTCAAAACTTATAGCTGCACGAATAGAACACCAATATCTGTGTAAAATAAATCAAAATAAAACAAAAAACGTGCGCTCATAATCATTATAAAAGTATTAAAGCAATCTCAACCTGTGCAAATGGTTCAAAGAAATAAGTGTGCAAAACGGATCATGATGAAACAATCCAAATCAATACAGTTCAAATAAAACATACATAAAACAAAGTGCTCTCAGTGAGTGATATATAGTGGAATATGTGCCAATGTGCTTAGAACATATCAATACACTCCTTAAAACTTTCCGCACCAGATAAGTGGTTAAAAAATCAGTCCTCAAATATAAAAAAGCTTTAAAAGAAAAAAAGAAAAAAAGGGTTGTCATAGAATGGATGACAGAAGGAAAAGTCCCATAGGTAAATAGCTGCTTCATAAAGGCAGAGGGAGACATCCACGATCGATCAGATCAGACGCCACACAAATAAATGGAGAAGGAGGGAGTATGTAGACACAAACTCTCATGGAATCCAACAATGTTAAAAGGTGGACCCTTACCCTCAATGGTGGACCTCCCTTCTGGCGAGGTCTTACGTGCAGGCAGACTTAGCCCTCTGCGGGGACTGTAGGTGGATGGTATCCGAATCCACTGATGTACCATGCGTCTCCGACCTGGCATAAACCAACTCGTCCACCTGAGGAGGGGTGACAAGCCCAAAGCAAAAAAGCAGAATCAGAAAGCCCACAACTTGAACTCTTTGGATGAGAGCAGTGACCGATTCAGCAGCAATGGCCGATGTGTGTGTCCGGTGTAGAGAGATCCCCGGATCCGGTCCTGGACATAGATCCAATGTAGTATGAATGATTCCAGGCAGAAGGTAGTATTTGAAGTTGTGTGATTATCATGATCCGTTTTGCACACTTATTTCTTTGAACCATTTGCACAGGTTGAGATTGCTTTAATACTTTTATAATGATTATGAGTGCACAAATTTACAAATGTACGAATGTACGAATTTACACATTTTCAAATATTCGAATTTACGAACAGTCGGAAAAATTTGTTAAACAGGTTTTCGTTATTTCGGATATTTCCGAATTAATGAATTTGTCAAAATTCGTTAAAAAACGAATTTGAAACGAATTGCACATGTCTATTAGACTCCATGATGGATCAGTCTCATCAGATCCTTCAACCATTAACCAGACGTTTAGGTCCTTTTATGAACACTTATACTCGGCTCCGGCGCCCCCTGCCGAGCTTGAGTTGGCGGGCTTCGTTGAATCCATCCAATTTCCCAAATTGGAGGACTCCCACAGACTTATTTTAGATAAACCTCTAACGATTGAAGAAATTACAGAGGCCATATATTCTCGCCCTCCAAACAAGACTCCGGGGTTAGACGGTCTACCCACAGAGTGGTACAAGCACTATGTGGAAGACCTTGCAAAAAAACTACATTTTCTGCTTGAAGCTGCTTTGGAGGAAGGGGAGCTTCCCGCCGCTATGTGCGACGCTTTGATCATTGTACTCCCCAAACCTGACAAAGACAAAGTATTATGCGGTCCCTATCGAATAGTGATGTTAAAGTGCTGGCCAAACTCCTAGCTATAAGACTACAGAAGGTTATTCTTCACCTTGTTCATCAGAACCAAACAGGGTTCATGCCTGGTAAGAGCACATACAATAACACTCGGTGTCTTTATTTACATGTTCACAGGGCAGCCACTGACCAAAAAGGCAGACTTGTGTTATCCTTGGATGTGCTGAGGGCTTTTGACACTGTTAACTGGTCTTTCCTTTGGAAAACCATGCATCAGATGGGTTTTAGCCTTCACTACATCAATTGGGTTTGCCTGCTCTACACTAACCCTAGGGCCAGGGTATGCACCAACAAGGACATATCTGATGTATTTTCTTTACAGAGGGGAATGAGACAGGGCTGCCCGCTTTTGCCGCTTCTGTTTGCACTGGCCATAGAGCCTCGTGCTCAGGCAGTGCGACAGTCAGCGACAGTGGGTAGCATATGTTATGGTGAGCAAATGAAAAAGATCTCTCTCTATGCTGAGGACACATTAATTTAACTAGATGGCTCAGAGCAGTCCTTTGTGTTATTAATGGGGGTCATGGAGGAATTTGGGAAGGTCACTGGGTTACGGGCCGGTTGGGAAAAATCTGTTGCGTTTCCCATTGACCCTAACCTCGATTACACATATCTAACTCGCTCCAAACTGGTCATTCAGCTCACATTTAAGTATCTTGGGATCCAAATAAATGCAGATCTGTCTACTTATGAATCCCTTAAATAGGCTCCGCACTTGGACTTCCTTGCCTCTCAATCTGATTGGCCGTGTGAGCATTTTTCTATGATATACCTACCAAAATGTTTATGTTTTTTGTGCATCCCCGTTTTTTTTGTTACAAAAACTTTTTAAAAAATTAGACTTGATTTTGTCCACCTTCCTCTGGCAGGAGGAACACATTTTTTATAAATAAACCTTCTTTTGTCCAAAAAAAAATAAATACTAGATTTTTGCTTGCACAAATCCAGTATTTTTTATGTTAATGTAAAACAATCATGTTTTCTATTATTAATGCTTTTTGGTTTTAAACTTTTTTCAATAAATTGTTAACTTTTATACATATTGGTGTGTTGCTTGCCTATTATCTGACAATTCCAGATGTGTTGGATAGCATTTTCCTCACTGTAATGAAATAAATGGTGGGAGAGACCACAGTGCCCACTGGGGGGGGTACTATTAGACATACCATGTCTCACACGCCAGATAGTAGGGTACCCGGAACTCTTCAAGAAAGTGAAGAATTAAGTATTAAACCTTTGGTGCAAATGCCATAAGGCTTTCATTGCCAGCAGTGGGGAGGGTAAATTTGGAAAGCTGAGTCTCTGCTTTCTGATGTGATTTGGGTGGCTATAAATTGCCAGGAAAATGCCGCCTTCTCTTTGCGCAATTTTCACGGTCATGTAGCCCCATCAAACAAGTGTCATTGAAGAGAATCTATCTTGTCCATTATGTAATTACATAGGGACATTGTCAACCCCTATGTGATAACAACAAAATCACGTAAAAAAAACAGACAATGAAAAAGAAGAATTTCAAAGGTTTTAAAGCATTGCCTATGGACAACCTTGGGTACTAACGTTTGTTGCATTTCACAGGTGCGCATAATTTTAAGGCTGGATAGGTTTAGGAAATCTTTACTCGATGCAAATCTCATCTTTTATATTTTACCAAAAATGATATACTGTGTTGGGGGGGCACTAAAATAATTTGTGTATTTTTTAATAAGAATATGTGTTTGATAAACCATTGCACTAATATCCTGTGCATAAATTTGTAAGTGCTATGAGGGTTTCTGCTTTCAGAAAATATCAAATATTTGGGGGTTTTAAGCAATCTTCAAGCCTCCGGTGTGCATGTTAACATGTGAAAAATGCACAAACAGCTCTGGCACTGGTAGCAAAAGGGTTAAAGAATAACTAAACCCAAGAACAAAATTGTAATATATTGCAGCATACAAGTCCTTATATATGGTGACTGCATTTGTTTGCTTTTCAGGCTTAACATGCTTTTCAGCAAGTACAAAAAATACATTATCGTGTCCTTTGAGCTGAACTGGAAGCATAAAATAATCCTGTTTTCCTTCTGTAAACTACTAATCACCTTATTCCCCCCCATGTAATGGAGATGATAAAAGGCAAAAACATTTGAAACCCAGCCTGGGTGGCAGCCATGACTCCCTTCACAAATGCAATGTAAAGGAGCATAGCCATTAAGACAGGAAGTACGTTGTGCACAAGATTCCAGGTAAAATTAAAATAGATAAAGCCTGAAAAAAGGTATCCCCATGATGATGACACGTGATCCCTGTGTCGAACACACGTAGGGGAGGGGCCAGGACGGAGCGAGAGACAGCTGAGCTTCCTATTAAGGAGACGCACACCATACCCTCACGAAAAACATCATACTTGCCATGTTTAGAGCGGTGCACTGACGCACCTATATATTGTGAGTACCCCTTTTGGGGAGAGTATCTATATCTTTTAATAAATTTTAAAACGGTATTATACTATGTCGTTTTCTTTCTTCCCATCTATATACTCTTTACTGCATTGGAGCCTGGGATCCTGGGATCTACATAGAACCCGGGGTGGTTCACAAGCGTGGTTTGACTTTGTCTAGCGACTTGGTCACATGCTCTGAGGTGAGCGCATTACCTTTGGGGTCACCAAATCGCACCATTGCATGGTCTGTGGCACTTTGAGAGTTACTAGCAAGTTGGTTGTATCACCAGCGGACATCACGTTTAGGCACCTTTATAACTTTTGAGGGACTTCATAGTGAACCATTTTTGGTTCCATCGAGGACTTTTTTTTTACACTTGAACTGTGTGACACCAGATTACTTTTTGTTTTGTATTTTTTGCACTTAGCACTTTTTACATGCTTATATATATATTTATATTGTAATAAGTATGTTTATTTGCACTTTATGCATTTATATTTTGCACATTTGAGCAATATTGTCATTTAGTTATGCATATTGGCACATTTGCACTTTGATGCGTTTACATTCATTTATTCATTGCACTATCTAGTAATGTTGTGATTCAGTTATGCTTATTGGTACCTGTGCACTTTAATGTGTTAATCTGTCATATTTCACATTTGAATTTGCATTTATACTTTGATGCGTTTATATGCATTTGTCAATTTTCACATGTGTATTCAGAGTATTTATCTATTATTAGGTCCGCTTACCTTGTAGAGGTATTGTGTTTCCCACATCCACATGTGTTTATTTAGACACAGTTGTTCTATCATGCTATTATTTAGTAGCATGTCTAACACACTCTAGCACAGCGTAATCCTTTTTACATTTGTCATTTTGCACGTGTATGAGACGTGTTTAATGCACGCAGCTGAGTTCTTTAACGCACGCAGCTGAGTGCTTTACTAAGTTTTGTGTGGCTCGCAGGATCTTTCCCATCGTTGCCATAAAATAATCCTGTTTTCCTTCTGTAACCTACTAATCACCACCCCCCCCCCCCCCCCCCCCCCCATGTAATGGAGATAATAAAAGGCAAAAACATTTGAAACCCAGCCTGGGTGGCGGCCATGACTCCCTTCACAAATGCAATGTAAAGGAACATAGCCATTAAGACAGGAAGTACGTTGTGCACAAGATTCCAGGTGAAATTAAAATAGATAAAGCTTGAAAAAAGAAAACTAACAATTACCTAATTTACGGACTTGTGAGCTGCAATTTTTTTTTTTGTTTGTTTAGATATGCTTTAGGCTGCTTTTTTCACAGGGTGCTGCATACTTATTTTTTTTACCACACTGATAAGGTCTCCTTTAGTGCCGGTTCACACTACAGCAACTTGGGATCCGACTTGTCAGACTTCAAGTTGCCCCAAGTCGCAGGACATAAGAAATTCCATTGAAGTGAATGAGAGCTGTCTTAATGTACACTACTGAAGTTGCTCCGATTTCAGAAAAGGTTCCTATATTACTTCAAGGCGACTTCTAGGCAACTTGTACCCATAGATTTTAATGGAAGTTGCTTCCAAGTCAGATCTCCATCTATATTGAAGCGACTTTACAGGAAAAGAAATTAGTTTACCCAGGCAAACCCCTCCCTCCCAGAGAGCAGATTATTCTGTGATTGGCCACAGCCAAAGTTGCCCGTCCTGGAGGCAGCTTTAAGTCGCGTTGTAAATTGCTTAAAGTAGCACTGAAGTCGCCTCCAAATCGCCTTGCAAAGTCGCGCTGTAAGTCGGGTTGCCCCTGTGTAAACCGAGCCTAACTTCTTGTGTTAGTACTAAATTGTTACTAACAGAGTATTAATATTGTAATATAACACATTTTTCAAACAGTCTCATACTGGTAAAGCCATTAAAAATAAAAATGTTTCTGTAGAAGGTAAGTAGCACGTAATCTTGCTGCAACATGGATTCCCCACCTCCTTCTGTATTTGTTACTATACAAAATTTCTAATCTAAAATTCTTAAAATATATTCAATGTCAATGGCTAAAACATCTTGACCAATAACCATTTAATAGACTGAACATGCTGAACTTACCTGAAGGGAAGGCTGAAAAAAAAAGAAAGAAGAAACGCAAATTAGTAATATGAAAAATACAACAAAGCATATGGTATTTCTTTGAGTAATATTTCAGGAGAAATTTACAATAAAATGAATACTATTTAATTAAAAAAATGTTTATATTGTCTGCAAAGTATTATTCTTCAATGTGGGTTATTTAAAACGTAAAAAGAAATAGCATAGACAATGTGAATTTATTTTTTTGGGGGGGATGGTGGAAAAAATGGCACTCATGGTGTAAATTTTTTTGAAGAATGTGACTGTTTGTTAAAAAAATAACACTCACTAATGTGTTTAAAAAAAAAAAAAGAAATAGAACCTCACCTCATGGACAGAAGCTGGGGTTTAAGGTGAGTACATTTTTAAAATCTTTCTACTGATGTGTAGGTTTTTTGTGTGTTTAATGTGGACAGGGTCTTATGAATGAGCTTTGCATTATGATACAAGGTCAACATTAAACTTGTGGGGGTGAGCTTCACATATAGAGCTTGCAGAAAGATTGTCCAAATGCCAAAGTGCGTTTAAAGGCTTCCTGTTCATGTTTATTTGTCACCCGTTTATGAAACACAAAATCAAAAATTGTCCCTAACCACTAGGGATTGTGTAAGCACGAACCAACATACAACAAAAACCTTCAACCTCCTGACTAGTTGTGAGTCAGTTTGGGTCTGCAGTCTATCTCTCTTTAATAGGGATGAGCCGAACACCCCCCGGTTCGGTTCGCACCAGAACCCGCGAACGGACCGAAAGTTCGCACGAACGTTAGAACCCCATTGACGTCTATGGGACTCGAACGTTCAAAATCAAAAGTGCTCATTTTAAAGGCTAATTTGCATGGTATTGTCCTAAAAAGGGTTTGGGGACCCGGGTCCTACCCCAGGGGACATGTATCAATGCAAAAAAAACTTTTAAAAACGGCCGTTTTTTCGGGAGCAGTGATTTTAATGATGCTTAAAGTAAAAAAAAAAAAGTGAAATATTCCTTTAAATATCGTACCTGGGGGGTGTCTATAGTATGCCTGTAAAGTGACGCGTGTTTCCCATGTTTAGAACAGTCCCTGCACCAAATGTCATTTTTAAAGGAAAAAATCTCATTTAAAACTGCTTGCGGGTTTAATGTCATGTCGGGTCATGGCAATATGGATGAAAATCAGTGAGACAAACGGCATGGGTACCCCCCAGTCCATTACCAGGCCCTTTGGGTCTTGTATGGATATTAAGGGGAACCCCGCACCCAAATTAAAATAAGGAAAGGTGTGGGGCCACCAGGCCCTATATACTCTGAACAGCAGTATACAGGCGGTGCAAACAAGACAGGGACTGTAGGTTTGTTGTTAAGTAGAATCTCTTTGTAATTTTGAACATTTTTAACGTGTTTAGCTCCAGCCAAAAAATCTTTTCTAAGCTTTTTGGAAAACATAGGGAAGGGTTATCACCCCTGTGACATTTGTTTTGCTGTCTTTCCTCCTCTTCAGAAGATTTCACCTCACTTTTTTGTCCCAATGAAAAATGTTTTTTGAAAATTTGGGTTTTTTTGTGGAACAAGGATTGGAAAGCATCAGTGGAAAGGAGAAATTGTTTTCCCATATTAACTCTTACAGGAGAGAATTTCCCTTCCTAGGGGTAGATTTCATCTCACTTCCTGTTGTCTCCTTCCGTTTGCAAGTAGGAGTCGTTTGTAAGTTAGATGTTTGAAAGTAGGGTCCTGCCCTATATACTCAGCAGAAATTTGGGCCTTAGGTGTTGTTGTGGCCACAACACTGTAAGCCCTCACAGGGCCCTGCTGTGAAATATTAGATCAAGAATTGTAATTACATGCCCCTGTTGAACAGGAGCTGAAAAATTAGGCCTTAGGCACTGGTGCTGGTGCCACAACACTGCAACCCCTCACAGACACTCTAGTTGGAACGCAGGAACGAGCCCTGCTGCAAAGTATTGCTTCAAAAATTGTAATTACACGCCCCTGTTAGACAGGGGCAGAAAAATTGGGCCTTAGGCACTGGTGCTGGTGCCACAACACTGCAACCCCTCACAGACACTCTAGTTGGAACGCAGGAACGAGCCCTGCTGCAAAGTATTGCATCAAAAATTGTAATTACACGCCCCTGTTGGACAGGGGCAGAAAAATTGGGCCTTAGGCACTGGTGCTGGTGCCACAACACTGCAACCCCTCACAGACACTCTAGTTGGAACGCAGGAACGAGCCCTGCTGCAAAGTATTGCATCAAAAATTGTAATTACACGCCCCTGTTAGACAGGGGCAGAAAAATTGGGCCTTAGGCACTGGTGCTGGTGCCACAACACTGCAACCCCTCACAGACACTCTAGTTGGAATGCAGGAACGAGCCCTGCTGCAAAGTATTACATCAAAAATTGTAATTACACGCCCCTGTTAAACAGGGGCTGAAAAATTGTGCCTTAGGCACTGGTGGTGGCGCCCAGAACCAAAAATGTTCTTACAAGCTATCAGCGTGATGATTGAGGAGGAAGAGGATAATTACTCAGGGATAGTCACTCAGCATCAGCATAGGCAGTCTTTGAAGGGATCTGAGATTTCAAAAAAAATTATTCGGTTACATCAGCATCAGGTGCTTGGTAGCTGGTGGTGATCCAAGACTCATTCATTTTTATGAAGGTCAGCCGATCGACCGAGTCGGTGGACAGACGCACCCTGTGATCGGTTACCACGCCTCCAGCAGCACTGAATGTGCGTTCCGAAAGAACGCTGGATGCAGGACAGGCCAGTAGCTCAATTGCATACTGTGCAAGCTCTGGCCAGTGATCCATCCTCAAGACCCAGTAACCCAGAGGATTTTCGGTGGGAAAGGTGTCCAAGTCTGATCTTGCCCCTAGGTATTCCTGCACCATGTAAAACAGACGCTGGCGATGGTTGCTGGAACCGATCATACCTTGGGGCTGCGGGCCAAAAAATTGTCTGAACGCATCGGTCAGACGGCCACCTTCTCCACCGCTCCTTCTTTGACTGACCGAAGCCTCAGCAACACGTTGTCCAGAAACAGGAGTTTGTAACCTCCCAGTCTCTGGAAACGCGTTGCACAGACCTTTCTGCAAGGCCTCCCGAAGATGTTTCATCCTCTGCTCCCTCTGCGATGGCAAGATAAGGTCCGCAACCTTACCCTTGTAACGTGGATCAAGGAGGGTTGCCAGCCAGTATTGGTCCTTCTCCTTGATACCACGAATACGAGGATCCTTACGCAGGCTTTGCAGGATCAGGGAGGCCATGCAGCGTAGGTTTGCTGAGGCATTCGGTCCGGAGTCCTCTGGGTCACTAAGAACGACATGGTCCGCAGCCACCTCCTCCCAGCCACGTACAAGTCCATGTGTTTCTTGGGACTGATCCCTTAAAGACTGCTGCTGATGCTGAGTGCCAGGCTCCACCTCCATACTGACACAATCTTCCTCCTCCTCCTCTTCCTCCTCGTCCTCTTCCTGTGTGATCGGCGGGCACGCAGGAACACTGTCTGGATAAAGGGGGCCTTGAGAGCTAAGGAAGTCCTCCTCTTCCTGCCTCTGTTCTGCCTCAAGTGCCCTGTCCATTATTCCACGCAGCGTGTGCTCCAACAGGTGGACAAGGGGGACAGTGTCACTGATGCATGCACTGTCACTGCTCACCATCCTCGTGGCCTCCTCGAATGGTGACAGGACAGTGCATGCATCCCTGATCATGGCCCACTGGCGTGGGGAAAAAAAACCAAGCTCCCCTGACCCTGTCCTGGTGCCATAGTCGCACAGGTACTCATTGATGGCCCTCTGCTGCGTGTGCAGCCGCTGCAGCATGGCCAACGTTGAGTTCCACCTGGTGGGCATGTCACAGATTAGGCGGTTCTTGGGCAGGTTAAACTCCTTTTGGAGGTCCGTCAGCCGAGCACTGGCATTATATGACCGGCGGAAATGCACACAGACTTTCCTGGCCTGCCTCAGGACATCCTGTAAGCCCGGGTACCTGCCCAAAAACCGCTGCACCACCAAGTTAAGGACGTGAGCCAAACAGGGCACATGGGTCATTTGTCCCTGTCGGAGGGCAGAGAGGAGGTTGGTGCCATTGTCGCAAACCACCATTCCTGCCTTAAGTTGGCGTGGCGTCAACCACCTCTGAACCTGCCCCTGCAGAGCTGACAGAACCTCTGCCCCAGTGTGGCTCCTGTCCCCCAAGCACACCAGCTCAAGCACCGCATGGCATCTTTTGTCCTGCGTACTTGCGTAGCCCCTTGAACGCCTACGGAGCACCGCTGGTTCCGAGGAAGAGGCCATGGAGGAAGAAGAAGAGGAGGGGGTGGAGGAGAGAGGTGTGTCACAATCAGCATTTTGGAGGCGTGGTGGCGGAACAACCTCCAACACTACTGCACCTTGTCCTGCATCCTTCCCAGCTGCCAGCAGAGTCACCCAATGCGCCGTGAAACTTAGGTAACGTCCCTGTCCATGCCTGCTGGACCATGAGTCAGCGGTAATATGCACCTTACCGCTGACCGCCCTGTCCAGCGAGGCATGGACATTGCCTTCCACATGCCGGTAGAGAGCCGGAATCGCCTTCCGTGAGAAAAAGTGGCGTTTGGGTACCTGCCACTGAGGAACCGCACATTCCACAAACTCACGGAAGGGGGCAGAGTCTACCAACTGAAAAGGCAGCAGTTGAAGTGCTAGCAATTTTGCCAAGCTAGCATTCAACCGCTGGGCATGTGGATGGCTGGGAGCAAACTTCTTTCGGCGGTGCAGCAGCTGGGGCAGGGAAATTTGCCTGGTACAATCTGACGTCGGTGTACCAAAAGCAGATTGCCCACAAGTACTTGGCTGTGACACACCTAATTCTACACCTTCATTCCTCTCAGTGCAGGTCTCAGAGAGGACTGAAGGTCTAGTGGGGTTGGAAATCTCAGCTGATGAGGAGCAAGGAGAGATCCTCTTTGTTCTTTGGTGTGGGTCTTTTAGATACGCTTGCCAACGAACTGCATGGCAGGTCAACATATGTCTGGTCAAGCATGTGGTACCCAAGCGGGAGATGTTTTGGCCACGCGAGATACGCTTGAGACATATGTTGTAAATAGCAGCGGTGCGATCTGATGCACTCGTCTCAAAAAAGGCCCACACCAAAGAACTTTTTGAATAACGCGCAGAGACTGCAGCGCTCTGCACATGTGGAGCTTTGGGGTGTGATGCAGTCAATGTGCTGCCCTTAGGCTGGCCCCTGGAGGGCATCCTGCCTCGTTGGTGATGTGCCGCCGCCTCCTCCTCCTCCTCCTCCTCCTCCTCCTCCTCTCTCCTATCAGGCACCCACGTTGAGTCAGTGACCTCATCATCCCCTCCCTCCTCATCACTGGAGCAAACCTGGCAGTATGCTGCAGCAGGGGGAGCATGACTGCCAGATTGCTGTCCTTCTTGGGCACCCCCTCTGTCCGTGCTCATGTTACTGCCTTCATCGAGCTCAGTATCGTCATCAGAGCCTTCCAAACGCTGGGCATCCTCCTGGAGCATGTACCCAACACTGTGGTCAAACAGTTCGAGGGAATCCTCATGAGGACATGGTGGAGCTAGGGAAGGAGTCACTGATGACATTGAGCTGAGGGAAGAGGCCGCTGCTTTGCCAGACAAAGCACCCTGGGCATGGGTTTGAGAGGATGAGGAGGATGAGGACGGCTTGGTCATCCACTCGACCAAGTCTTCCGCATGTTGCGGCTCAACACGGCCAGCTGCCGAAAAAAAGGCCAAGCGTGTCCCATGGCCACGTGCTGATGAGGATGCACCGTCTCCACGACCAGCACTAGACACAGAGCCTGCTTGCCCTCTCTTATTGGCTTGTGACTGTCTGCCTCTCCTTCTTGGCCTTCCAGACATACTAATGGCCTGTAGCTGCACTAAGCTGGGATAGAACACCTGTAATTTTCTTCAGGTAGCTTTATATACTGTAACCAGACAAGCCTGCCTGTCAGTAGGAAGATAACAGGAACGGATCTAGCTGAACACTGTGAGCAGGACGCACTGTACTAAATGTAAATAGTCTAGCTGCCTGACCGTGGTACTAATAGGATCAAATAGAACACCTGTAATTTTCTTCAGGTAGCTTTATATACTGTAACCAGACAAGCCTGCCTGTCAGTAGGAAGATAACAGGAACGGATCTAGCTGTACACTGTGAGCAGGACGCACTGTACTAAATGTAAATAGTCTAGCTGCCTGACCGTGGTACTAATAGGATCAAATAGAACACCTGTAATTTTCTTCAGGTAGCTTTATATACTGTAACCAGACAAGCCTGCCTGTCAGTAGGAAGATAACAGGAACGGATCTAGCTGAACACTGTGAGCAGGACGCACTGCACTAAATGTAAATAGTCTAGAAGATAACAGGAACGGATCTAGCTGAACACTGTGAGCAGGACGCACTGCACTAAATGTAAATAGTCTAGAAGATAACAGGAACGGATCTAGCTGAACACTGTGAGCAGGACGCACTGCACTAAATGTAAATAGTCTAGAAGATAACAGGAACGGATCTAGCTGAACACTGTGAGCAGGACGCACTGCACTAAATGTAAATAGTCTAGAAGATAACAGGAACGGATCTAGCTGAACACTGTGAGCAGGACGCACTGCACTAAATGTAAATAGCAGGAACGGATCTAGCTGAACACTGTGAGCAGGACGCACTGCACTAAATGTAAATAGTCTAGAAGATAACAGGAACGGATCTAGCTGAACACTGTGAGCAGGATGCACTGCACTAAATGTAAATAGCAGGAACGGCTCTAGCTGAACACTGTGAGCAGCACGCACTGCACTAAATGTAAATAGCAGGAACGGATCTAGCTGAACACTGTGAGCAGGACGCACTGCACTAAATGTAAATAACAGGAACGGATCTAGCTGAACACTGTGAGCAGGACGCACTGCACTAAATGTAAATAGTCTAGAAGATAACAGGAACGGATCTAGCTGAACACTGTGAGCAGGACGCACTGCACTAAATGTAAATAGCAGGAACGGATCTAGCTGAACACTGTGAGCAGGACGCACTGCACTAAATGTAAATAGCAGGAACGGATCTAGCTGAACACTGTGAGCAGGACGCACTGCACTAAATGTAAATAGCAGGAACGGATCTAGCTGAACACTGTGAGCAGGACGCACTGCACTAAATGTAAATAACAGGAACGGATCTAGCTGAACACTGTGAGCAGGACGCACTGCACTAAATGTAAATAGCAGGAACGGATCTAGCTGAACACTGTGAGCAAGACGCACTGCACTAAATGTAAATTGCAGGAACGGATCTAGCTGAACACTGTGAGCAGGACGCACTGCACTAAATGTAAATAGTCTAGAAGATAACAGGAACGGATCTAGCTGAACACTGTGAGCAGGACGCACTGCACTAAATGTAAATAGCAGGAACGGATCTAGCTGAACACTGTGAGCAGGACGCACTGCATTAAATGTAAATAGTCTAGATAGAAGATAACAGGAACGGATCTAGCTAAACTGAATACAGTGTATATATATATATGCAACACCTGGGATGCATATATATACACAATACACTGTAAGTGCAGCTAACTGACTGACTGTTCTGCCTAATCTATCTAACTCAAATCAAATGACACTGTCTCTCTCTCTCTCTATCTCTCAGCACACCGGAACACACACTACACAGGGCCGCCGTGCAGGCGGCCTTATATAGTGTGGGGTGTGTACTAAATCCCCTGAGCCATAATTGGCCAAAGCCACCCTGGCTTTGGCCAATTACAGCTCTCTCTACTGACGGCGCTGTGATTGGCCAAGCATGCGGGTCATAGTGCATGCTTGGCCAATCATCAGCAAGCAATGCACTGCGATGCCGCAGTGAATTATGGGCCGTGACGCGCCACACGAATTTAGCGCGAACGGCCCATATCGTTCGCAATTCGGCGAACGGGCGAACAGCCGATGTTCGAGTCGAACATGGGTTCGACTCGAACACGAAGCTCATCCCTACTCTTTAACATACCACCTGCACTGTTCACCCCAAAGAAAACTTGAAATGATGCCCCAGAAAGTGTGTTGCCAGTGCTTAACCCCCTGCACACTGCTAGAGAGACCCAGCACTACCAGCAGCTTCTCTTATATAACAATGCAGTCTAGGTGGCAGGTAAACACTATTCATGACTCTGTCCTGGACTGAAAGAGACTGTCTCAATTTTGTTTTTGTTTTCTGTTCTTGTCTCGCAACATCTCCCCAACGGGAACAGAGACAACAGCAAAATGCATTTTAACAGTAAAGTGGGTAATGGTTGAAGTCCTGTCAGCTTTTACTGCCATCTGTGTCTTTGGCCTGTTTCACACGGGCTTCAGCTTGCATAAGTGTGAACAGAAAACTTTGCCAATGCATTTGCAGAGCTTTCAGCAGGCTTAGTTGAAGCTTTTAACGTACCATTCAGCTCCAGTTTGTAAATGTTGAACAAAGATCCTAATGGGGGTGTTGATTGCCACTTTAAACAAGCTGCTAGTAGGCTTCAGCAGGCTTTCAACAAGCTTCAAGAAGTTCTGAATCCTGCTAGCAGCTTGTTAAAGTGGCAATCAACACTCCCATTAGGATCTGTGTTCAACATTTACAAACTGAAGTTGAATGGTACTTTAAAAGCTTCGACAAAGCTTGCTGAAAGCTCTGAAAATGCTTTGTCAAAGCTTGCTGCTCATACTGCTCTTATACAAGCTGAAGCCTCTGTGAACCTGGCCTTCCTGTCCCATGACCCCCAATTGCCCTCATTTCTTGTCCTGGAGTTACTGAGATGAAAAGTAAGGGGACATAGCAAGCAATAAAAACCTAACAGAGGTTATAACACTTCTCCATCTTTTTTTTAACATTTCCCCGAATAGATACCGGCTTATTTGATCCTGCTTTGGGCCTCTCATTTTGGTCAGCTTGCTTTGCATGTCATCCAGTGTCTGTTTTTCCACCCGGCTTATCTTAGAGTCACAGGTAATACATCCTCTTGGGCGATCGATGAATATCGGGTGGGGTGATCAATGGCATATGTATTCTATTGTACTGTATTGTATCATTAAGTTTGTACTGTTTCTAATTGTATTTTGCTTTATGCAGTATCACATCTAACAAAAAAGCATCCCCTGAGGAAGCCGTAACAGGCGAAACATGTCGGGATAAGTCACTCATTATTGTAGAGTGACCATTTTTCCATCTGCTGTTTAGATGTGTAACTATATCTGCGTATCTTATGTACAGCCAACATTTTTAAATTTGTTTTCTATGTAATAAACTGTTCTATTTTTATATATTTGGAGTACTGTAATTTAATCTCTTTGTCAGACACCCCTAAAAATCTCATCAAAAACCTCCCCTTGTCTATTCATATTTTCAGGGATGTTGGTGCCACTTTTTTGACACTGCCGCCAATCCATAGCACTCTTCTCTACTTCTCCATCCAATTCAAAACTAAAAAGAAAGTTTTTGTTGGTGTTGGACTTTGATGCACATTTTAGAGGAAAATTGTACAAACAGCATTAACTCTTGAGCAAGCATTGCTGAATGAGAGGAGTGAACTTCACCTTATCATTATTGTCACATTTGAGAGGTGTACGTCTGCAGAGGGTAAAATGCAATACAGCTTTGGTACAAATAAACCACATATGTGGAACTTTATGTGTTGGTTTTTATTTACTAAGGTCATAGTTTAGCCAGTAGCAGCTAGTCTAATTAAACTGGAAAAACTTTTATTTTTATTTTGGATAAAGTAAGGGAGGGTTATAACCCGTCAGATTTTTTTTTTTTTGTTATCTGTTTCCCATTGCGGAGATTTCTCTTCACTTTCTGTCCTATAGCTAAACAGAAAGTGAGAAGAAATCCCTGTAAATTAAGGGAATTTCTTGGGGACCCCCAGGTCCCCTGAACTAGTGACCCCATTGGAAGATTTCTCCTCTATTACTTTTCTGGGGACAACCCAAAATTTGGGATTTTCTTTTGCTTTCACTTTCAATAATAGTAAACAGCGCAAATAGAGAGGGTGAATCTCCCTAATGGGGGCACTGACAGCAATAAAAACTGGTAAGGGTTCTAATCCCCCTCCACTCCATCCAAAGCTAAAAAAAAGTTTTTCCCTTAGTTGTACTTTAAATTAACCTTGTGCGTAATACAGTTTGTTAACCTTACATCTACTCTACTTTTTCATTTCATTTTTTGTGATTGCATATTCATATTTGGGAACTTTCTGAAAATCCTTGACAAAATAATATGAATGACAGAACAGGATCATGCCAACACTAGAAAAGTACAAGGCATTTTTTCACACTATCCTCAGGCCCCTTTTCACACAGGGGCGGTTTGCAGGCGTTATTGCGCTAAAAATAGCGCCTGCAAACCGCCCCTAAACAGCCTCCGCTGTTTGTTCAGTGTGAAAGCCCGAGGGCTTTCACACTGAAGCGGTGCGCTGGCAGGAGAAGAAAAATCTTTGGAGCGGTGAAGGAGCAGTGTATTCACCGCTCCTAAACCGCTCCTGCCCATTGAAATCAATGGGACAGCGCGGCTATACTGCGGCAATACTGCGGCTATAGCCGCGCTATACGAGGGGTTTTAACCCTTTTTCGGCCGCCAGCGGGGGGTTAAAACCGCACCGCTAGCGGCCGAATACCGCAGTAAAACAGCGCTAAGAATAGCGCTGTTTTACCGCCGACGCCCCCTACCGCCCCAGTGTGAAAGGGGCCTTAGGCACCTTTATTACTTTAGGTTGAAAACAACCCAAAATGATAAAGTAAAATGTATTGTATTCTATAATTGGCACTGGCAGTTCCTTGACTGAGATGGAATTCTATTTCTGTTAATCCGAATAACTATCACTATAAAATATGCCAGAAAATCAGATTGACAGAATTTGATTGATAATATATATATAAAACTGCATTATCAATGAAAAGCTCCAAGTTGCTATAGAAAACAACATTTTACAATAATAATAATAGTTATTATTATTATTATAATCTAGCACACAATGTCAACAAATTAATTGTGTCAACTAATTCCTAAATACCAAATAAAATTCTAACGTATCTATAAAAACATGCAGGGCATTTAATTTTTGGTTTTAATCTCAAATCTGGATTATGCAGATTGATGTACCAGTTCCTGGGAGGGTTTCTAAAAAGTCTGTTATATCTAGCTAAAAATGATCACAGGGAGGATGAATGACTGCATGCAATGTGGTGGATTGGGAGCCAACTTTGCAACACATCAGGTGCATGATCTACTCAAAGTTATCTCCTGAACCAGTTTTGCAAAGAAAATGACCTACAACCCAATGGATTAAAGTTCTGATTAATTTACGTATTTAGAAATAGATTGATTAGAAGACGCTATTACAAGAAGCAGGGCCGTCTTTAAGGCAGGGCAAAAGGGGCAGCTGCCCTGGGCCCTGTGATTGTTGTGGGGCCCAAAGCAGCTGCCTCATACTTACCAACTATCCCAGTTTACATTCCCTAGTCCCTTGAGGTTTTAGTCCTGTGCTGTGCCCTGATATCTCAGTGTGAGATGTTACTAATGCTGCCCAGCTCTGCCCTATTGTTGTGTACAGATGACTCACCTGCAGACACTGTGTTTACATGTAAATACCAGCATTGATATGTAAATAGTGGCAGCATATGTAAATTATATATTTTATATTATATTGGTAGTTGGTAAAAAAAATCAGCATTGCCATTGATCACACCCTCTCCCCAGCACTGTCACTAATCCCAGGAGTCTTAGGATCCCTAGGAGTTTTCTGTCTATTAATGTGTCCCCTCATCTCCCCAGTCCATGGTGGGCAGGCAGTTAGGAGATGATGTGCTGTAACCTCTAGCAACCAATCAGTAAGCAGTAATGATGTACAGTAATTTCTAGCAACCAATCAACAAGCAGAAATCATGTGCTGTAACCTCTAGCAACTAATCAATGAGCCGTAATGCGTGCTGTAACCTCTAGCAACCAGTCAGTGAGCAATAATGATACACTGTAACCTCTGGCAACCAATCGCAATCACTGCCTGATCTGATTCATTAAACAGATTTAGAGAATAGTTGCTATTTATTTTATGTCTCAGAGCAGGTGGAGAGCAAAACTGCATGGAGGGGGCAGCCCAAAAAAATATTTGCCCAGGGTCCAATCAATATTAAAGATGGCCCTGACAAGAAGCTATAAGTACATGTGCCACCCTGAAAAATGGCTGCTGCACCCTTGTACTTGTGCCCTGTGCCTCAATCTTCAAGAAAGAGACAAGTGAATAGGTCTGCCACATGCTATCTCATAGAAGAGCATCATCAGTGTGAGGCAGACTCACTGGTTTACAACTCGTAGCCACAGTGCAGAAGCTGTGATCCTAATTTGTGCACATTGGTGATTACAGATTCATTCATGTATGTATCTGACCCAGGCTTAAAGTTTAACTAGAGCCCAAAAAACATCTTCTTTTAGATAGAATGATGAGGGGTTAAAACCTCTGTCAGGTTGTTATTGCTGTCGGTGTTCCTGCTTGGGCGACTTACTCACTTTATTTGTACTGGGGGGACAATTGTCACCAGGATTGAAAGTGAGGAAAATTTCAAATTTTGAGTTGTCAACATAAGAGAAATAGGGAACTCTACCAACAGGGACTGTCACTTCTGGTGATATAACTGTCAATGAGGGGATTTACCTCACTTTGGATAGATTTCCTTTTTCCCTACTGTCTGAATGGAAATTCCTCGAATATGACAAAGTGTTGAAAAAAAATTTGACAAAATTAATTAAAAAATGTGACTATAGTTATAATTTAAACAATTTAAATGATCGTTTTAATTTGGTGTATCAGTTTGTCCATATTAAGGCTGCAATACAGTTTAGCAATGACATCTCTCTATCCAAACACTTAAGCCTCGTACACACGGTCAGATTGTTGGCCAAAAAAAACGTGGACCAAACTTGTGTTGCATACACATGGCCACACAATTGTTGGCCAACAATTATGAATGTAGTGACGTACTACGTTGTTTCTCAGCTCTTTAGCGCCACCATTTGGACTCCTTCTGCTATTTTCGCGTTAGTAGAAGTTTGGTGAGTGTTTATTCGCGCTTTTCATTTCAAACTTTTCATTTCACACTTTTAATTTCACGCTTTTCAGTTAGTTTCTGAACGGCCGTTCGACAACCAGCCATGTTGCGGGATCAGAGGAGATAACGTGTTATTTATTATTGGCCTTGGAGTTATTGCTTTGACATTTTTTTGGTTGACTAATGATTGATTTGGTATATTTTCTATATTGTTGGATGCATAGAATGCACTTTTTGGTTAAATTCTATTGGCAGATAGCATGTCTAATTTTATTTGTTTTCTTTTTTTAATGCACAATAAAAAAAATTGTGGAGAATATTACTTGGCTATGTGTTTTACTTCAAATGACAGTTTGGGAGTAGGCAGTTACATTCAAAAAAATACAATGTAAAATTGACAAGGGACACCAACATAGCTGTATCTTTGATCTTTGATCTTAAAACCTGCGGGATAATGGTGCTGTGGTAACTTGTCCAAATAAAAAAAAAAGCATAACAATATTATTCTTGATATCACTAGAAAAAAAAAGCCTTTAAAAATTTGTTTGCAATAACTCCATCAACTCCAAATTTGTTTGCAATAACTCTATCACCAGCAAAGCAGCTTCATTATTATCCCATTAACCACTTCAGCCCCGGAAGGATTTACCCCCTTCCTGACCAGAGTACTTTTTACAATTTGGCACTGCGTCGCTTTAACTGCTAATTGCGCAGTCATGCAATGCTGTACCCAAACGAAATTTGCGTCCTTTTTTTCCCACAAATAGAGCTTTCTTTTGATGGTATTTGATCACCTCTGCCGTTTTTATTTATTGTGCTATACACAGAAAAAGACCGAAAATTTTGAAAAAAAAATGATATTTTCTACTTTTTGTTCTAAAAAAATCCAATAAACACAATTTTAGTCATACATTTAGGCCAAAATGTATTCGGCCACATGTCTTTGGTAAAAAAAATGTCAATAAGTGTATATTTATTGGTTTGCGCAAAAGTTATAGCGCCTACAAACTAGGGTACATTTTCTGGAATTTACACAGCCTTTAATTTATGACTGCCTATGTCGTTTCTTGAGGTGCTAAAATGGCAGGGCAGTACAAAACCTCCACAAATGACCCCATTTTGGAAAGTAGACACCCCAAGGAAATTGCTGAGAGGCATGTTGAGCCCATTGAATATTCATTTTTTTTTGTCCCAAGTGATTGAATAATGAAAAAAAAAAAAAATTACAAAAAGTTGTCACTAAATGATATATTGCTCACACAGGCCATGGGCATATGTGGAATTGCACCCCAAAATACATTTAGCTGCTTCTCCTGAGTATGGGGATACCACATGTGTGGGACTTTTTGGGAGCCTAGCCGCGTACGGGGCCCCGAAAACCAATCACTGCCTTCAGGATTTCTAAGGGCGTACAATTTTGATTTTACTCCTCACTACCTATCACAGTTTTGAAGGCCATAAAATGCCCAGATGGCGTAAAACCCTCCCAAATGACCCCATTTTGGAAAGTAGACACCCCAAGCTATTTGCTTTGAGGCATGTTGAGTCCATGGAATGTTTTAAATTTTGACACAAGTTGCGGGAAAGTGACATTTTTTTTATTTTTTTTTGCACAAAGTTGTCACTAAATGATATATTGCTCACACAGGCCATGGGCATATGTGGAATTGCACCCCAAAATACATTTAGCTGCTTCTCCTGAGTATGGGGATACCACATATGTGGGACTTTTTAGGAGCCTAGCCGCGTACGGGGCCCCGAAATCCAATCACCGCCTTCAGGATTTCTAAGGGTGTAAATTTTTGATTTCACTCTTCACTGCCTATCACATTTTCGGAGGCCATGGAATGCCCAGGTGGCACAACCCCCCCCCAAATGACCCCATTTTGGAAAGTAGACACCCCAAGCTATTTGCTGAGAGGCATTGTGAGTATTTTTCAGCTCTCATTTTTTTTTTAAAATAAAGAAAGACAAGAAACATTTTTTTTTTCTTTTTTCAATTTTCAAAACTTTGTGACAAAAAGTGAGGTCTGCAAAATACTCACTATACTCTCAGCAAATAGCTTGGGGTGTCTACTTTCCAAAATGGGGTCATTGGGGGGGGGGGGGTTTGCCACCTGGGCATTCCATGGCCTCCGAAACTGTGATAGGCAGTGAAGAGTGAAATCAAAAATTTACGCCCTTAGAAAGCCTGAAGGCGGTGCTTGGTTTTCGGGGTCCCGTGCGCGGCTAGGCTCCCAAAAAGTCCCACACATGTGGTATCCCCGTACTCAGGAGAAGCAACAGAATGTATTTTGGGGTGTAATTTCACATATTCCCATGGCATGTTTGAGCAATATATCATTTAGTGACAACTTTGTGCAAAAAAAAAAAAAAAATTGTCTCTTTCCCGCAACTTGTGTCACAATATAAAATATTCCATGGACTCAACAAGCCTCTCAGCAAATAGCTTGGGGTGTCTACATTCCAAAATGGGGTCATTTGGGGGGGGTTTTGAACTGTCCTGGCATTTTATGCACAACATTTAGAAGCTTATGTCACACATCACCCACTCTTCTAACCATTTGAAGACAAAGCCCTTTCTGACACTTTTTGATTACATGAAAAAGTTTTTTTTTTTTGCAAGAAAATTACTTTGAACCCCCACACATTATATATATATTTTAAAGCAAATGCCCTACAGATTAAAATGGTGGGTGTTTCATTTTTTTTTTTACACAGTATTTGCGCAGCGATTTTTCAAACGCATTTTTGGGGGAAAATACACACTTTTTAAAATTTTAATGCACTAAAACACACTATATTGCCCAAATGTTTGATGAAATAAAAAAGATGATTTTTGGCCGAGTACATGGATACCAAACATGACATGCTTTAAAATTGCGCACAAACGTGCAGTGGCGGCAAACTACATACATTTTTAAAAGCCTTTAAAAGCCTTTACAGGTTACCACTTCGGATTTACAGAGGAGGTCTACTGCTAAAATTACTGCCCTCGATCTGACCTTCGCTGTGATACCTCACATGCATGGTGCAATTGCTGCTTACATTTGATGCCAGACCGAAGCTTGCGTTCGCCTTAGCGCGAGAGCAGGGGGGACAGGGGTGCTTTTTTTTTTTTTTTTCTTCTTTATTATTTTTTTGCTTTTTTATCTTATTTTTAAACTGTTTCTTTCATTTTTTTTTTAATAATTTTTATTGTTATCTCAGGGAATGTAAATATCCCCTATGATAGCAATAGGTAGTGACAGGTACTCTTTTTTGAAAAAATTGAGGTCTATTAGACCCTAGATTTCTCCTCTGCCCTCAAAGCATCTGACCACACCAAGATCGGTGTGATAAAATGCTTTCCCAATTTCCCAATGGCGCTGTTTACATCCGGCGAAATCTAAGTCATAAAATGCTTGTAGCTTCCAGTTTCTTAGGCCATAGAGATGTTTGGAGCCACTCTGGTCTCTGATCAGCTCTATGGTCAGCTGGCTGAATCACCGGCTGCATTCTCAGGTTCCCTGTTGAGACAGGAGAGCCAGAGAAAAACACGGAAGACGGTGGGGGGGGGGCATTCCCTCCCACTGCTTGTAAAAGCAGTCTAGAGACTAATTAGCCACTAGGATTGCTTTTACATGAAAGCCAACCGCTGGCTGAAAAGAATGATACCAAGATTATGCCTAAACCTGCAGGCATCATTCTATATATAACCACTCAAAGTCGTGAATGGCGTACCTGAAGACAAAAAAATAGTTAACAATAAAGCACAGTAAACGGTAAAGTATAAAAAATTGCATACCTGAAAAGCAAACATGATAAAACATAATAACAATAAAACATTGCAGAATAGAATACAGTAAAAAAGAGCAGAACAATAGAGAATAGAGAGAGAGAGAACAATAAAACGACAACTATTTTTTTTAATTTTATATTTTTGTTTGTGTTTTTATTTTTATTTTTTTACACTTTTTTTTGTAACTGTAACTTTTATAACTGTAACCGGTTCCAGGTTCGGGTCTCTCAAAATGCGATGGCATCTTGGGAGACCCTGTGAAAGTGTGCCTAGTCTGTGCAATGCTGTACCCTACGCTAATACTCAACTAGTGCATGGTAGCGTTCAAAACATTCACCAATGCAAAGACCAGGATTGTCAGGACAGGAGGGACAATAATAGTGGGTGTCAAGCCTATATCCGCGCTTGCTGCAGACACGACATCTTTTTTGGGGGGGTTCGTTGGGTAGGGGTACTCGGGAGGACATAAAGAAAATGCCTCTCATGCAGCTGACTGCATTTGGTTGGGGATGTGAATGGGGGAAATACGGGTGCTGCAGAAGCGGTGGGTTCCCAATTAGGATTGGCGAATGCAGCAGGAAGGGCATTATGGGCACGACGGGCCTGTGTTTGTCTTCTTGGTGGCAGCGGGACACTATTTGTGCTTGCCACCTCACCAGCTTGAACTGCACTATTGGGACTCGCCACGTCACCAAGTGTTACTGCAGTGCTGGTTTGACTACGACTGTGGTGTACTAGGCCACTGGTGCTTGCCAGTTCACCAAAACGCTACCAAAAAAACTGTTAGCGATCGCAGGGATCAGGCCTGATTCTGCGAACGCTGCAGTTATGCGTTTATTGTTTAGTAAGTGACAGTGATCGATCGATACTGCACTTGGGTGGGCTGGGCCGGGCCAGACGCAGGGGCAAAACGCAGGTGCTAGCAGGTATCTGGGCTGAACCCGCTAACACTGCGTTTTTGGGAACCCTAAACTGCTGGGGACGCCAGTATAGATCTGATCAGATCAGACATTGATCCGATCAGATACTATACCACTAAGGGAGGTGTACGGTGCGTGCGTGGGTGTTAGCGGTACTGGCGCTAACCTGACGCTGCCTGGGGCTGGTGCTTGCCAGTTCACCAAAACGCTACCAAGAAAACTGTTAGCGATCTCAGGGATCAGGCCTGACTCTGCGAACGCTGCAGTTATGCGTTTAGTATTTTGTAAGTGACAGTGATCGATCGATACTGCACTTGGGTGGGCTGGGGCGGGCGGAGGGGAAAAACGCAGGTGCTAGCAGGTATCTGGGCTGATCCCGCTAACACTGCGTTTTTGGGAACCCTAAACTGCTGGGGACGCTAGTATAGATCTGATCGGATCAGATATTGATGCGTTCAGATACTATACCACTAAGGGAGGCGTATGCTGCGTGCGTGGGTGTTAGCGGTACTGCCGCTAATCTGACGCTGCCTGGGGCGACGCATATCACCGGCGGGTGATCATTCGGTAATAAACGGTGGGTGCCCTGACACTATAAAAATATAAACGAACTAACCAGCGTCACTCGTAATGGTTATACGGTGATCAGTGGTGAAAGGGTTAACTAGGGGACAATCAAGGGGTTAAAACATTTATTAGATAGTATATGGGGGTCCCTGTCGCTATAAAACGCTGATGGCGAACCTAAATATTTACGTCCCTAACTAGCGTCACCAGCGACACTAATACATCGATCAGAAAAATGATCGCTTAGTGACACTGGTGACGGGGGGTGATCAAGGGGTTAAAACTTTATTGGGGGGGTTAGGGGGGTACCCTAGACCTACAGGGGGCTAACACTCACTGCCCTAACACACTAACTGTCACAAACTGACACCATGCAGTAATCAGAAAAAAAAATACTGCTTGGTGTCAGTGTGACATAGGGGGGGGAGGGGTGATTGGGGGGTGATTGGGGGGTGATCGGGGGGCGATCGGGGGGGATCGGGGGTGTAATGTGTGCCTGGCATGTTCTACTGTGTGTGTGTGTTGTGCACTCACATGTCTTCTCTCCTTGGCGCCGGAACGGAAACTGCCGAGCCGAGGAGAGATGACAGGGAGGATTCCCATTGACTGGGAGCAATCGCGAGGGGGGAGCCACGATCGGATGGCCTCCCCCTCATCACGGAACGCTACCAGTCACAAGCCAACCGCCGCTGGCACCGGGGGGGTCCGATCGGACCCCCCGCCCGCGGGAGGCAGATCACGTATGGGTACCTGATTCTGCCTGCCCGTGCCATTCTGCCTACGTATATCGGCGTGATGCGGTCGGCAAGTGGTTAAAGAAGAAGAGAATTGTGCGCTGAATTTTCGAGATTTCATAATTTGCCACGTCACGAATGTTAATTCTCCATTACGAACGCTAGTTTAGAAGACCGACCGCTTCTGGCTCTCCCTTGCTTCCGAGCATGGGTGTTTGTACTTTGGACTTTTGTCCGACGGACTTGTTTACACACGCTCGGAAAATCCGACAACAGACATTTGTCCGCGGAAAATTTTAAAACCTGCTATCCAACATTTGTCCACAGAAAATCCGACAACAAATGTCCAATGGAGCCTACACACGGTCGGACTTACCGCCAACAGCCTGTCATCACACAATTCCCGTCGGAAAGTCCGATCGTGTGTACGCGGCTTAAGTTAAAACTTGAACGTAAAGAAAAGCTTTGTTTTTTAGTATGTTGAAGTCTTGAAAATATATATTATCAACAACTGGTGAGTTTTAAAAATATTCTAGAAAAATGTTTTTGTAGCCTTACTATAAATGTTACTAAAGGCTTGCTTGGATGGAAAATGTATGATAGGCAGATACAGTTCATTGCTCAGAAATTTTATGTGTAATGCACATAGAACAGGCAAAATAGTAAAATGTACATGGCTGTGCAATATAATTAATTTTTAAGAATAGATCCATATACTTCGTAAAAAACTACAGAAAGCCTTATTTTTAGTCTGCATGAGTTTCATAATTTCAACCATGACCTATTAGAAAGAACAATTCTTGAACAAATAGTCAAAAGATAAAGACAAGGCAGTCACTGTAGTTTAGTACAACCTAAATAGAACTGAGGTAAGCGCAATACAAGTGGCAAGTGCTATTATTAAAAAGAAATCTAAAGTATAACAGAACAAAGATGTACATACATGTTTGGGAAAAGCTCTGTTTGATGCAGAAGACAAAAATCACTAGTCCGATTCCAAACTTCATTTTGTCCCTAATAGGATTCTGTTCAATGCGTAGAAGAGAACAATATTTTAGTAATATTATTTGTATGTCATGTTTAAGCTGAGCTTTTTAAGGTACATCTTATAGCAAATTTCTAGTGAAAAAAATACACTTGCATGCTATACCTATTTTGCTGAACATATCTTTAGACAGTATAACGGAGAATCCAAAAGTCCATAGCCCAAAATGAAAAGAGTGTGATTTGATTAGTGTGGCAATATTATGCAATATTATGTTGTTTTTAATGCGTACCTGACAAGTTTCAGGTGTCTTCTGCTTGTAGCTCTTTTGCAGGAAACAATCCTATTTCATTAGGACACTACTGTGGATGCCTTTGGCTGTCCCTAGTGACTACTGACTCTTCCAAAGATTAAAAGATCACTTGTTAGGAAGGAGTTTTCAAAGTAATCATATAGTAATAGATGTTGTTGTGGAGTGGTTTGAGGGTCAAGAGGAGAATTTTTTCCTAGATGGTATCAAAATGCTCCAGCATAATTAGAAAAACGTGTATAAGTGCATTGAAGTTATATGAATTTATAATGAAATATAAAAATGTTTCAAAACCCTGAGTCTTTTCTTTCTGTGTGCAGCTATGGACTATTGGATCTCTGCCAATATATAAGAAAATTATTTGCAATAGCTTTCTCCTAGTCATTGGGACCAAGTTCAGGTTACAAGTTTTTATTTAAACCAAGATGTCTTAGACCCCTTTCACACTGGAACAGTGCCGGTGTTTCGCGGTAAAGCGCTGCTAGTGTTAGCGGGGCTTTACCACTGTTATAGCAGCGCTTTTGGTCCGCTAGCGGGGCGCTTTTAACCCCCGCTAGTGGCTGAGGAAAAAGTTAATAGCACCCGTGTTGCAGCGCTGCCGAAGCACTTTGCAGGTGCCCACTCAGGCTTTCAAACTGGGGTGGCTTGAGAGGCACTTTTCAGGCACTTTACATGCGCTATTTTTAGTACTAAAACACCTGAAAAGCACCCCAAGGTGAAAGGGGTCTTAATGACTATGATGCTTGTGACAGTTAAATTATTATTTTAAACTTTACAACTTTTCACTTATACCTAGAATACATTTGCTAAACAAGTAACAAGCATTGCTCATTGGCATTTAAATCCCGCTATGTACGTGCAGTTGGCATGTTCTTGCCATGCTTGCATAGGCTTTCACTAGGTACTCCAGTTCCCACCTAAAAACACACCGGGATTGATTTACTATAACTGTAGAGTGCAAAATATGGTGCAGCTCTGCATAGAAACCAATCAGCTTCAAGTTTTTTAACGGAATAACTGAACTTAATTGAACAAGCTGAAGTTAGAAGATGACTGACTACCATGCACAGCAGGACCAGATTTTGCCCTCTCCGGTTTTAGTAAATCAATGCTATTATTAAGTTTGCTGGTGTCCAACCCAACAGAACCCAAAACGTACATGGGACTGTATAAGTGGTGTGCAAATGATACTAGATTGTAAGCTACTTCATATCCAGGAGCTAATTTATATAGTTCAAAATGTAAAATGTCTGTAAAGCACTGATTTATATGTCAGTGCTATAAGAATGCAGGTATGCATTAAAGTTTTGTATTGATAACCAATATTTTTATAATTATCATCATATTGTTTAGTATCTACACAATGCCAACATTAATCAATTATCATATTATGTTATTACACAGTAGGTATTAACAAACAACAGGCATTTATGCGAGAGGAACATTTCAGAATGAATATTATGAATTAGAATGATATATTTTATATACTAATTAATATTTCTATAACGTAGGAACATCCTTGCTAAACTTTACAATGAAAAGTCTTGCAAACAGTCTGTACATAAGAAATATTCTTTTAAAGAAATCATGATCAAGCAGAGTCTTCATATAAAAGAGCTAGCATCCTTCCACAGACTTACCTTGTCCTGTTATAGTAGTACACTGTAGTTTAGTGTAGCTCGTAGGATTGCTCTGAGGGCTTTTAAAGGTAACCTGAACTCACTTCAGAAGGTGTGGTACTTCCCAATTATCTTGCGTCATATGGGTGTTTGTTGAAGCCTCTGGCATTATGTCTTTAAAAAACACACATGAAATTGTCACTTACTGGTGACTTTATTCTTCTAACATTCTTTTAAACTACAGTAAAACCTTGGATTGCGAGCATAATTTGTTACAGAAACATGCTTGTAATCCAAAGCACTTGTATATAAAAGCAAATTTCCCCATAAGAAATAATGTAAACTCAGATGATTCGTTACACAACCATTTATTCCTAAATCCTTCAGTTTATAGTCCATATAAAAAGACTATAGCAATGTGATAGGTTGTGTAACCATAAAATGTCCATCCACAAATGGCAGCCTCCACAAGGGGATTAGAAGCAAATCCAAGAGGAGCAACAAAGTATAAAAGAGAAGAGAAGCGCCTCTAAGTGTAGCAATATGGTTAATTTAATGAAGGTACAACATTTAGCAACTCCCATGGTTGATGATTAGAAGAGGCACATCTAAGTTTGCAGGCATCTGGGGTAAAGCTGTCCACATAGACCATTCTCCGCACCGCCGGCTCTCACCGCTGTCAGTCTGCAATGGTGACCGGGAAGACTACCCTGCAGTAGAGCGATCTGAAAGCGAGGCTTGAAACACTTGTGGAGCGCAGCATGGAAGAGATGACATCAATGGCGGTCCAGAGGATGGTCTATGTGAACAGCTTTACCCCGGATGGCTGCATACTTAGATGTGCCTGTTTTAATCATCAACCATGTCAGTTGCTAAATGTTGTACCTTCTTTAAATGTAACCATATTGCTACACTTAGAGGCGCCTCTCTTCTCTTTTATACACAGTTGTGATATGACGCTACTTGTATATCAAGACAAAATGTATTTAAATGTTGCTTGTCTTGCAGAACGCTCTCAAACAAAGTTACTCTTAAACCAAGGTTTTACTGTACTTTCCCTTAACTCTTTTCTATAACCGTACTTTATCATTACTAGTCTACCCACCCCTAAGAAAACTGCATGGTGTTCTATTTTGTAAAATATTGCTTCCTATTGAAAAAAATAGATAATATTATGTGTGCTGAATTATTGCTGACAGCTTTTTTTTAGTAATTTGCATGTACAATAGAAAAGAGCTGGCATGTTTGCTAGATGTAAAAAAGTATTCCATGGTTTGGTCATCTTTCAACGTAACAAGCATTGGTACTTGGATTGCCTATGCAGCTCATAAAGTAATTATTAGCTAATAATGAAGCCAATAATATGAAAGTACAGTCGCCATTCTGATGGATTGCTGCTATTTAAGAAAACAAACCAAATATCAGGAATATATAGATTGAAATTATAAATATTAAACAGAACGTCAGCCAAAAGTAAAGATAAAAATGAATAGCCCGCTAAAACATAAATGAACAAAACCAGCTTTTGCTGCAAATTTAAACTTAAAAGAAAAAACGTTTTTTTCCTTTGCTACATGTCTTCATGATAATGCTCAGCCCCTCACAAACATTTAAGGAAATTGGGAATGTATCATCGCATAGTGGTCATGCGGATACAGGGTACGTATATGTGCCGCGTCTAATATAAATTGTTTAGAGGACATAAAAGTGTGGGCAGGCACCAAGACTTTGTAGGCACAATAAGGATACTAAGATCATAAAAAGTCTGATTTTTATTTCAAAAATAATATATTAAAAGCGGGGAAAGACAAAAATAGGATAAAAACAGTATAGTATACATCATTTACAGAATATGCACTCCATACACAATATATCAAGAGACAACGGAACTACAGGATCAGTAAGGGACACACAGACAACTTATTGATCTATATAGTTACAGTACATATCGTTGAATCAGACGCCATGTGATGGTAGTGGTCAAAAATTCTGTATAAACTTATAGGCTCGACATGTTGCGCGCCTTAGCGCTTCCTCAGGAGCATGCAATACGATAACCTAGTCAGTGTAAGGCTATTGTATAAGAACGGGAGGGGATGGAAAAAACCAGACCCTCAGCTGTTTCCCTATTAGACGGAGGTAGTTCCCAGCAATTGGGTGGAACAGGGAAGAAAAAGTTGTCGGTCACAGACTGGCTTATAGGGTTCATCTAAATGTATGAACATAATAGTTCCCTGCGGTTTGTGTCCCCAGTCTTGCTGAGTCTAATTGTAGAGCTTGTAGATGTAGTGGTTGGTGGTGGAGCGTTAAAACGCCATCCCACCACAGGTAGTGGTTAGTGCAGAATGTATACATTCTGCACTAACCACTACCTGTGGTGGGATGGCGTTTTAACGCTCCACCACCAACCACTACATCTACAAGCTCTACAATTAGACTCAGCAAGACTGGGGACACAAACCGCAGGGAACTATTATGTTCATACATTTAGATGAACCTTATAAGCCAGTCTGTGACCGACAACTTTTTCTTCCCTGTTCCACCCAATTGCTGGGAACTACCTCCGTCTAATAGGGAAACAGTTGAGGGTCTGGTTTTTTCCATCCCCTCCCGTTCTTATACAATAGCCTTACACTGACTAGGTTATCGTATTGCATGCTCCTGAGGAAGCGCTAAGGCGCGCAACATGTCGAGCCTATAAGTTTATACAGAATTTTTGACCACTACCATCACATGGCGTCTGATTCAATGATATGTACTGTAACTATATAGATCAATAAGTTGTCTGTGTGTCCCTTACTGATCCTGTAGTTCCGTTGTCTCTTGATATATTGTGTATGGAGTGCATATTCTGTAAATGATGTATACTATACTCAGTTTTTATCCTATTTTTGTCTTTCCCCACTTTTAATATATTATTTTTGAAATAAAAATCAGACTTTTTATGATCTTAGTATCCTTATTGTGCCTACAAAGTCTTGGTGCCTGCCCACACTTTTATGTCCTCCTCACAAACATTTGTTTAACGATCTCTTGTCTATTAGTCTAGAAAATTACCTAGAACTGTTTTTTAACATTCATTCCCCTTTGACTAAACTGAGGTCTGAATTTAGCACCTAAATGTTAGTCATGTTTGTCACTGCTCAAACTGAACCCAGGTATGTTTGGCTCATCACTAGGCAGTACATATATTGATTGGCTACTTGCATTACTTCTTCCTCTCACACTCAAGTTTTGCTGTACAGGGAAAGAAAGGGAAAGCTATATCATAGTTTGATCTAGGTTTGTTTCAATGTCAGGGTCAAAGGCCAGACTAATTTTGTTTAAAATAGGATTAGTTGTGGCAGAAGGCCGTCTAAGTACCCTGTGACATAAATGCTCTGGGTCCGCAGAAGAGCAAGGAGCAGTGGAGAGGAGTGCCCAAATGGCAGTGTTACAAATTAGGGTTGATGTGGGGGGAAGATTGTGATGTGTAGATAGGCATCTTGTATGCCTACTAATGTGAGAAATTCCACTTGACTAAGAGAAGAAATTACAGAGCTTGCTGATTACATCCAGAATTTTGGTACACAAAGATATCTGTTTACAGATTTTAAATATAGAATGGGGCAGATCCCTACATTTTATTTGGGAACTGTGAATAGGTTTAAATAAGAACCTTGGAACCTTTCCACTGAGGGAACATGGACAATCATCACTTATAACTGAAGTGCGTGGCGGCCAATAAATCTGCATGTTTTGAGATGATGCTGGCAGATTAAAGGGTAGAAAATGAGGAGGGGGCAGAGATAGAAATTCTATTATGTACTCCTCTGAAATGACTGATTGGATCCAGAAGTCCTGGAAGTTTTGGATCCAGACTGAAGCAAATGCAAATTGATGTCACCCCACTCCCTTCATTGTAAGGAGGGCTCCTGGACAGGCTTTGTGGACTTAGGAGTCCAGATCTTGTGACAAAAGGAAGTACTAAACCTTGGTTTTGAGGTTGACTTCTAGGGAAAGTGAAAGGAGTAGGTGACTTAAGCCTGGTACACATGATGAGATTATCACTTTTTTTTTTTTTTTTTTTGCATGCTAGTCTCCATATGGATAATGAAGAGGTTACTGAATTTACAAAAAATATCGCCTGACAGAATAAAAATTCAGAAGTGATGCAATATATTGTATTGTATTTTCAGACGAAAACTATACTAATTAAAATGAAAATCGTACAAACATCTTTCGTGTTTGTCCCTTGTCCCTTCAGATAATTTCGAACGAAAGCTGTTTATTAACAATCAGATTATTCAAAAGCGGTATTTTTTGTACGATTTTTTGATCATGTGTACTAGGCTTTACGTTTTTAGCCACAAATTTTAAACTTTTGCACAGAGATGAGAGTCTAGAGACTTGGTGAAATTCACTGGAACGTACATACAAAACAATACTGTTCTCAAATACAAGTTTATGTTCTCTATTCATTTGTTTTGTCCTGTTAGCAAAAGTCTGGCAAATAGACATGACAACAATTTCTGGCTGCTGGATTAGTCCTGCAAGTTCCAAGGAAGCCTTTAAGAGGGCTTCAAAGTGCCTATCAGCAGATTCCTTAAAAGAGGGGACATCCTCAAAAGGAACTGTGAGGTGTTTATTAAGGGACAAAAACGGCATGATTTACTACCAGAACAGTCAATTTTTTCTGAAATTATTTTTCCTTTGGGTACATTTAAACAAAAAGCTTTAGATGAGTGAATATCCTTTCATGATTAGTCCAGTTCTCATATAGTGCACATTAAATTTGTGTATTAATCGGAAAAGTATTTTATCATTTTGGCTGTGGATGACTAGGTGCAAAGGGTACTTCGCACCACATCAATCAGTCGGGGAACAGTGGATAGTATCTATTGAGAAGCCATGACTGGTTGCACCTAAAAATGCATGGATTTAAACCTTCATTGCAGATTCCCCTGTCATATATGCATCCCTATTGCTTTTCTCCATTTCATCCTCAGAGAGGTTTGGAGGTTCCCTCTCTGATTCAGGTACAGGGTCGGGTGGATGGAAAAAAATTATTGTTTTTGGCCCCTGAAAATAAAGGATTCTAGGGCTGACAAAGTTTTCCAAAAAATTCCGACACAGTGCAGAGAAATCTGCTTTTGGCAGACAGGACCCATGGTGTGCTCCTGAGAGGGAAATAGAGTCAAAGGAAGGGAGAGGTGTCATAACAGGTCATTAGGAAAAAAAAAACACCAAATTCAAAATTAATACTTATTGCGCCAAAAGTTTTAGAGACCATGACAAAGGTGAAAAACACAATAACGTGAATGACTCCCCATTCCTGTGCCTATCTGATTTGTGTGCAAAGCACTGTGGGTTGTTTATAGCCAGGAACAGGGCAAATTACAGGAAAACCCTGTCTTTACCATGTTTCTGGGCCTGTTATGGTTCTATACTTTGCCTGACATGATGCACATACCCCAAAGAGGTCTTCAGGGTCTGAGAACCATAGAGATGAACCAGATGAACATGCATTGCAACAACATCCCAGGATGAGCATATAACGCAGGATCCAGTGCTCAAAGCAAACAGTACAGGTCGACCCCATACAGTGGGTTCTGGGTATGGTCTCTAGTCTAAACACAGAAGGTTACCAATCTGCAAACTACTAGATAGCCAAGGCAATAAGAAGTCATATCTTAACAGAAATGTCTAAAGAAATAAAAGGAAAAAACTCATCCAAAAGGAGAAGGTCTGCTACATAGGGACGCTAGCAGAAAACTGGAGTCTCATGAATGTGGTGGAGTTACTGCATATGAGCACCTGAAGGCAGGTTGCATACAACCCATGGTCTAAGAAGACAAGCCATGTGTCCTATACAGTACAATTAACATAAAAAATGTATTTATTTTCAGAGTCATTATAGTGTCAGTGTGTTTAGGTAAGGTAAATATATAGCAAAATGTACACAACTGTTTCTTGGCCTTACTATGGGTACAAACAACACATATTGTACACATATTGTATGTGGTACCTCCATGAATGTGAGGAATAGGAGAATTTATTTATTTTTGTGTTTTTTAATAGTGGGCCATGGTAATCGCAAGAAATATATAGCTGAATTTAAAAAAATTATTTATTTTTTTTACTATTTTTTTAGTTTTCCTTTGATAATGAAAAAAAATCTGAAGATATCTATTAACATTTACTCTTTCAATTTGCCCTGAAAAAACAAGGTATAATGTACTTTGATACACTGATAGTTACAAAGATATGTCCAGTTTAGTGATGAGCCAAACCCAGGTTTGGTTCAGTGACATTATCACACTTCGAATCATGTTTGATTTCAGTAATGGCCATTTTCTAAGCTAAAAGTGTAAAAGGGATTTACAAAGAAAAGGCACAGGGGCTGTGCTCTGACCTGGGGACATGTACCAAAGGAAAAAATTTAAAAGTTACTGTTCAATTAGGGGAGGGCATTTTGGAATGGCTAAAAAAGGCAACATAAAAAATATGCAATTCCTTTAAATAACATGTTTGAGGCACGTCTTAAAGCTGTGCATGGAATTACAAAACGTGATGACTCTTGGGGTCAGCACCAGCGACATCATATTCTGGCACCACATAAATTGCATGTCTATTCATTTACTTTAATTTTACATAAATGATTAGCTTACATACAGCTTACAGCAACTCAATGCGACTGATTTTCCACCCTAAAATAAATTGGTAGTAGGTAGTTTTTGCCCCGTAAAAAATGAGTGACTGTAGAAGTAATAATTGAGTGTTGGAAGCAGCAATACAGCTAAAAACTATAGTAAGTTATACATTTTAAAATAAAAAAGCTATCAAACTTATATAAAATACCAAGCAGGGGAAAACAGGTCACAGAGCATAGATTGTTGTAATGCCAAACAAATTATTGCAATGTCATGTTTAAAAGAGAAAAAGCAAAATGTTTCTTACAGTAGCTTAAAAACACCCAAGCTGTTTGATTAGAGCCCAAGGCAGCAATATCAGAGAGAGAGATAAGTCTTTTTTTTCTATGGAAAAAAAACAGGGTATGATATTACGAACAGGGCAGCCCTAAATATTGTACAGACTTGCTGCCCATTATGCAAGCATACTTCCTGTGGCAGAGGAAAGGATGAGGCATATTTTATTTAGATAAAAAATGTATTTCAGTTTTTATATTATAGGTACAGTTACTCTTGAAGACTTTTGGCTGTTCCACTATTAAGTCTTTGTTATGTAGGCCACATTGTTTGGAAGGAGAGCAGTGGCGGCCCGTGCACTGTGAGCGCATGGGCGCCGTCCCCCATCAATGCGCCCGGCCCCTTTTAGGACACCAGACACATGGATTCCTATGGCGGGGATGTGAGGGGGTGGTACTTTTTAATGCACCTGATTAGAGCCAGAGGCTATAATAGGCTTCAAAATAGGGTGGGCTCAGGGCGCCCTGATCCCACCCAATTGTGTGACTATAGCGAATTAATTTTCACTATTTTCACACTAACCTTCCTCCCTGCCATTCAGGAGCCAGGACGTCAGACCTGCTTCCTGATTGACCAAAGTACAAGGTCACCCTATTGGATGTCTGGTGCTTAGGAAGAGGAGCGAGGAGACATGCACCAGAGCAGAGGTCGCCGCCGCTCTGAGAGGAGCTGCTGCAGTGCTGTGGTAAGTCCCTTCAGCTCTGTGAGAGCCGCGCGTGGAAGGGGATGCCAGAGGCACGATCCGCGAGGGGGGGTGTGGGGGGATGCCAGAGCTGCAAATCCCATGAGTGGGGGTCGGTGGGCACAGTGGCTGCATTCGATGGGCTCAGTGGCTGCATATACTGGGCAAAAGTGGCTGCATATGATGGGCACAAGTTGCTGCATTTGATGGGCACAAGTGGCTGCATATGATGGGCACAAGTGGCTGCATTTGATGGGCACAAGTGGTGGCATTTGCTGGGGCACAAGTGGCTGAATTTGATGGGCACAAGCGGCTGCATTTGCTGAGGCAAAAGTGGCTGCATTTGATGGGCACAAGTGGCTGCATTTGATGGGCACACGTGGCTGCATTTGATGGGCACAGTGGCTGCATATGATGGGCACAAGTGGCTGCATTTGATGGGCACAAGTGGCTGCATTTGATGGGCACAAGTGGCTGCATATGATGGGCACAGTGGCTGCATATACTGGGCACAAGTGGCTACATATGATGAGCACAAGTGGCTGCATTTGACAGTCACAATTGGCTGCATATGATGGGCACAGGTGGCTGCATATGATGGGCACAAGTGGCTGTATGTTATGGGCACAGTGGTTGCATTTGATGGACACAATGGCTGCATATGATGGGCACAAGTGTCTACATATGATGGGCACAAGTGGCTGCATATGATGGGCACAAGTGGCTGCATATGATGGGCACAAGTGGCTGCATTTGATGGGCAAAAGTGGCTGCATTTGATGGGCACAAGTGGCTGCATTTGATGGGCCCAATGGCTGCATATGATGAGCACAAGTGGCTGCATATGATGGGCACAAGTGGCTGCATATGATGGGCACACGTGGCTGCATATGATGGGCACAATGACTGCATTTGATGGGCACACTGGTTGCATTTGATGGGCACAATGGCTTCAATTGATGGTCACAGTGGTTGCATTTGATGGGCACAATAGCTGCATTTGATGGGCACAGTGAGGCTGCAATTGATGGGGGGGCAGTATTTTTCAGTTTGTTTGCACCCCCCAAAAATTTTGAGCACCACTGAAGGAGAGAGGAATCAGATTGCACCGTAACCACTTCTGGACCAAGCCTATTTTTGACACTTGTTGTTTACAAGCTAAAATCAGTATTTTTTGCAAGAAAATTACTTAGAACCCCCAAACATTATATATATATTTATTAATTTATTTTTAGCAAAGACTCTGGAGACTAAAATGGAGGTCATTGCAATATTTTATGTCACAAGGTATTTGCGTAGTGGTCTTTCAAACGCAATTTATGTGGAAAAAGTACACACTGAATTGAAAAAAAAAACTAACTAAAACGGTAAAGTTAGCCCAATTTTTTTTTTTTGTATATTGTGAAAGATGATGTTACGCCAAGTAAATAGATACTTAACATGTTACGGTTTAAAACTGCGCACACTTGTGGAATGGAGAAAAAACAATGTTACTAATCTCTATAGACAACGCTTTAAAAAATTTTAACGGTTACCAGTTTAGAGTTACAGAGGATGTCTTGCACTAGAATTATTGCTCTCCCTCTGACGATCATGTGTGGTTTGAACACTGTTTACATTTGGGGGTGCGACTTACGTATGCGTTTTCTTTGGTGCACGAGCTTGTGAGAATGGGGGAGCTTAAAAAAATTCTCTTATATTTTTTTTTACACTGTCTCTTTAACAAAAAAATCTGATCACTTTTATTGCTGTCACGAGGAATGTAAACATCCCTTGTGAGAGTAATAGGCAATGACAGGTACTCTTTATGGAGGGATCTGAAAGAGCCAAATACCTCCTTTGCACTTAAAAGTATTGAAAACTCCAAAATCTGCGTTTTAGAATACTAGGGATTTTTTAAAATTGGTGCCATTGGCAGCTGAGTAAACCAGAAGTAACGTTGTTATGTTGTTTCCGGGTTACTACATCAGAGACCTGATCATAGTTATAGTAATTACGGCTTTGTTTGGGACTCTGGCCAGCTGATGGACAAGCCTGCTGGTCGGACGGGGTTACCGGTGGGACGAAAACCTGGGCAGAGCGTCCCCTCCCGCTCCTTATGATAACAGCCGCATTGGTTGTTATCATCAGAAGGCCAACCACCAGCTCTAAAAAACAGCACCGGGGTGAAGCCTACAGCTTCAGACTTCACCCTCGTACAACCACTTCCTCAAAACGACGTACAGGTACTTTGTTTTGCGCGAAGTGGTTAAAATCTAAAATATGTGTCTTCTTTGGAAAAGAAAAAAAATGTGGCACTTTTGCAGCACAGTTATTAAAGGAGCCAAATATATATAGCAAAGCTTTTTTGGTTATACTTCTCCTATGGATCACAGGAGTGAAGTTCATTCTGCACTCTTGTGACCCATTCTCAGCTGTGACTTCACTCACCCGATCCATGCTCTGGAAAGAGTTTACAGTCAGGATCCACCCAGATGTCTGGACCAGCCCCCCTCCACAGCCCAGCGCTCCACTAAGTGCTGGAGGGGCAGAAAGTGGGTGACAGGCAGTCATGGCTCTCTGTTCAGATTTACCAGGAACTGAAAACCCAGTTAACATCTGCATAAAAAAAACAATTGTGCCTTTTTTGGACATCATTGTAGTAATTGTTTTGGACATCATTGATCGAAATAGCATACAAATTTGCCCCAGAACTAGAAATCCTTTTTAAACAGGCCACAGTTTCTGGGAGCTTGCGCAGGAGTTTAACATAAGCAAAAAAGAAAAGTTGTCTTGTGATGGAAATCCAGTGATGGAAATGTGGGTTTTGAACCACAGCTACATATCCTGCTTGAACAGGCTGCAATTTCTGAGAGATTTAGTCAGCATTTAGCATCAGGAAATAAACAGCTAACAACACAACTAACAAACTGGAGAAGGCAGTTTGCAATTTTTGAGGGATGGAGCAGGCTGGCACCTTACACCAGGACATTGTATATCAGTGCTTTTGCTTTGGACACTTGAAACAGCATAGATTTTTCCATTACAACTTTAAAGCCTTCATTGTCAAGGTTGTAATTTATGAGAGAGAAAGTAACTAGATTGGAATTCGCCCACCCAAAAAAATGGGCTTCTTTTTTCATAGAGTGAGGAATGACACATTTTACACATTTGATGGTTCCAGTTGTGTGGCCTTTCCTGCATCCTTTCCAGGTGCCAAGAGTGTCACCCAGGGAGCAGTGAATGATATATACTGTATATTCAGAGAGAGAGCACCGCATCCATACTTGCTGGACCACATGTCTGGTCATGTGAACCTTGCTTCTGACCACATGGTCTAGTGTCAAGGAAAATGTGCCTTCCATGTAATGGTGAAAGGCAGGGATGGCTTTGTGTACAAAGAATGGTGTCCAAGAACCTGCATCTGTGGTTTACAGCACAGGTTGCAAATTCCTAAAAGGGTGCAGAATCCATAAAACTGGCAGTATGCTATGGCTGCGGGTACAAAGGACAACTGTCATGGTGACTAACAGATTCAAGCTCATGCTCCTGACCCCATAAAATAAATTAAATATAATACCCTAACAAAATAAAACCCAAATAAACTAAAGCTCAAGCATAAAGAACATAAAAAACCCAAATACCCACCTGAAAACACAGCAAGCCAAAATTACTCCTTTATTTATTTTGCTTAAAGTGGTATTAAACCCCAAACCAAAAATGTCATATATTGCAGCTTGTTAAACTTTAGATGTGATGACTGCATTTATTTTATTTTTTAGGCTTTTTTTCCCACCGTTTTCACCTGTTGATCTGGCCAGTAACACCCCTCCTGTATTAGAGTGCACCCACAGGAGTACCTTTGGACTGCAGCATTTTCAGTCTGGGAAGAGTGGAGTGTTAGATGTACTTGCAGATTTAGATCCAATAATAAATTGAAGCCAAATTCAGCTCACACTGCAGTTACAGCAACAGTTTTGTTCCTTTTGAGATAAAGGTTTTTACATGCATAAAAAAGCTGATCATTGTAAGCCCTCTGTTAGTGGTAAATGATCTGTCTCAAAACTCTTATGCCACGTACACACGAGCGGACTTTTACGGCAGACTTTGTCCGGCGGACTTTGACGAACTTTGCGACGGACTTTACGAATTAACAAATTTGTCTACACACGATCAACCAAAGTCCGACGGATTCGTACGCGATGATGTACGACCGGACTAAAACAAGGAAGTTCATAGCCAGTAGCCAATAGCTGCCCTAGCATCGGTTTTTGTCCGTCGGACTAGCATACAGACGAGCGGACTTTTCGACCAGGCTCGAGTCCGTCGGAAAGATTTGAAACATGTTTCATTTCTAGGTTCGTCGAACTTTTGGGGAAAAAAAGTCCGCTGGAGCCCACACATGATCAAATTGTCCGACGGACTCCGGTCCGCAGGACCAAGTATGCCGTAAAGTCCGGTCGTGTGTACGCGGCATAACTGTTACATTTGCAGGGGAGTTTGCACTGTTGAAAAACAACTGATTTACTGGCTGGATCACCAAATGAAAATAAAGGGAAGAAAGCTTTAAAAAAGAAAACAAATATTGCCATCATATCTAAGAATTGGTAAGTTGCAATATAATAAATGTTCGCCTTTTGGGTTTAATACCACTTTAAGTTAACAAAAAAAACAAACACTATTTAAAAAAAGCAAAAATTACCCCCCCCCCCCCCCCCCCAAGCAGTAGTACTACACTAACTAACTCTCTCTTCCTGTCAGCTGTCCCTTACCTAAATCCCAACACACTGACAAAGGGCTGCTGGAGGTAGGTCCTGTGTAGGCAGGGCCTTCATTGCTGCTTCACATGGCTGAACTCTGCAATTGGGGGCTTCATCTATAAACAGGCCTATCCAGGGCACTCTCTAATCCTTATCCGCCTAAGCCCACACATATTCACTCTTGTGCCATCACATGCACAGATGCAGGTCTGAGACTGCCCCACCCTATCTCCCTGATCAAAGTTCATACAGCCCCATAAGAGCACCTTTCATGCAGAGCCCTGCTAATTTCTGTGGTCCATTCTAGGGCTCAGGGAGCCCAACCAATCATACTGGCCCCATGTCTCATGAAAGAACAGATCACCTGTCATGTGTTCCATGTGGGGGTCTTTCCCACCGCCAGGAGGACGGCTCCTTTCACACAATCAGCACCTTCTCCTGAGCTGATTAGGTTTGTACAAATACTCACATTTACTCCTCTCCCAGGTGTTGACTGAGTCCACCATATCTCATTTCTTGTACTCCCAGGCTTAGACAATGAAGAGGTATTACGGTGTTTTTTCTTAACAGAAGAAGTACATACAGTTACACGAACTTGTAATGCAATCTATAGTACATGGTATGAACACATCCCAACAGTGGCAGAAGATACACATAATAGATTGTCCACATCCTGGTTGTAATATAATAAAGTCCTGCCAACTACACAGGAGGGGTTACTGTGGTGCTACTTACTAAGCAAGGTTCTCATAGTGTCCTCTTCAGGCCCCAGGCTTCATGGTTTCCCTCGGCTAGAGAGGATGAGCTTCCTCCTAGTATTGCATCCTACTGTTCCTATTTCAGACCAACTCCTAATTAGCTCCTCATACTATATAAAATGACAAGGTTGGGCTAAAGAGGAAAACACATCTTAACATGAGAGTGGCTAAACTTTAAAGGGGAACACCTGTCTACATTTTGGCTGCAACTTAGGTCAAAGCAATACTGGTTAAAGTCCATGACCTATGTTCAGGTGCAAAACTTTGGCCAATGATGGCTTTGGCAATGCAGCATGAGACATTCACAAGAGCAATTCCTGCTGAATGTCCCAAAAGCGATTGTTTGGTCACACTCAACTCATCACTAATCCAGTTTTGCTAACACATGCCAAAGTTGCACATCTGGGTTCACATTAAGATTTGTTAACAGTTAATGGATTAATGATATTTTAATGATTATCCGCCTGAAGTTCAGCTTTCTGAAATGATACAGAGGGACACCTTTCCTGGAATGATATAGAGGGACACCTTTTTAGCACACAATGTGGGTTATTTACTAAAACTAGAGTTCAAAATCTGGTGCAGAAACCAATCAGCTTCCAGGTTTTATTGTCAAAGCTTAATTGAACAAGCTGAAGTTAGAAGCTTTTTAGCTACCATGCACAGCTGCATTAGAGTCTGAGTGCTCCAGTTTTAGTAAATATCCCCCCAATATGTAGTCAAAGGACATGTCCTTCTTACAAAGACCACAAAGAACTACAATGCAGAAAATGATTGGCTAAACCACACAAGTGTTTTTTTGTTACCATTATTTCTCCTTTATATTGGCTCAAAATAACAAATGTATTAATATAGAGACTGCATAAAATGTTTAGTGTAACATAACACTTCTGGTATAAAATTTAATTTTTTTGGAGAGATTTATACATGAGATCAAAAAAGAGAAACAACTGAAGATGAATGAGGGACAGAGGAATTTTGTTTTAAAAGAGGGACAGTCCCTCCAAATGAGGGACAGTTGGGGGCTTTGCAAGGAGCAATGAGCACCTGTTGTCACAGAGACTTTGAGGCATGCTTAAAATATGCCTACACTCTGCAACTAAATTTGTAGTGTTCCCCTACATTCACGCAAAAGAGAATGAATCTTTAATGTTCATGAGGGATATAATGCTCAAGTCATAGAAAATTCAAATCAGAGTTTTTAGGAAGACAGACAAGTCCCTAATTTCTGGTTAACATGCACATGAGAAATGAAATCTGAAAATAACAAAAATAAGACTTAAAAATATGAGGGAGTAATCTGCATTTTTATCTTAGCCCCATTGTAGATCATGTATGTGGTACATTGATACAAAGATTAAGAAGATAAAATTTATATACCGTATGTCATGAGTATTAGACATGTGCAGAACGAAAAAAATTGTTTAGTTTCGATTCGTTATTTACATAAATTAGTTTAGTTAAATTAATTTCATTTGTTTAATTCGTTTTCAGTATTCGTTTCATTTATTTGTTTTCAAATCGATTCAAAACATTTTCGAATCAATTTTGAATACTTTTCAATTTGAAAGGTTTGTGAATCAATTTTGAATAGTTTTAGAATTCAAAAAGTTTTCGAATTTGAAACGTTTTCAAATTCAAATAGCTTTCCAATTTCCAAAAAGAATAAAATAGAATAGAAAAAAAAATTATATTTTTTCTATTCTGATGCCTTTGAAATGTCATAATCAGCCATGCCCAGCCATACCCATCCATGCCCAGCCATACTCAGCCATGCCCAGCCATACCCTGCCATGCTCAACCATACCCAGCCATACTCAGCCATGCCCAGCCATACCCTGCCATGCTCAGCCATACCCTGCCATGCTCAGCCATACCCAGCCATACCCAGCCATACTCAGCCATGCCCAGCCATACTCAGCCATGCCCTGCCATACTCAGCCATGCCCTGCCATACTCAGCCATACCCTGCCATACTCAGCCATACCCAGCCATACTCAGCCATACCCAGCCATACTCAGCCATGCCCAGCCATGCCCAGCCATACCCGGCCATACCCTGCCATGCTCAACCATACCCAGCCATACTCAGCCATGCCCAGCCATACCCTGCCATGCTCAGCTATACCCTACCATGCTCAGCCATACCCAGCCATACCCAGCCATACTCAGCCATACTCAGCCATGCCCAGCCATACTCAGCCATGCCCAGCCATACTCAGCCATGCCCAGCCATACCCTGCCATGTTCAGCCATACCCTGCCATGCTCAGCCATACCCTACCATGCTCAGCCATGCCCAGCCATACCCAGTCATGCTCAGCCATACCCAGCCATACTCGGCCATACTCGGCCTCTGTATGTGGCCAGGCTGTGGAAGTCTCACACATGTGGTATCGCCATACTCAGGAGGAGTAGGAGAATCTATTTTGGGGTGTCATTTTTGGTATGTACATGCTATGTGTTAGAAATATTGTATAAATTGACAACTGTGTTAAAAAAAAAAAAAAAAATGCGTTTTAACCACTTCCCACCTGCCGGCCATCATACAACGTCCTTGACTTTGTGCGGGGATATCTGAATGATGGGTGCAGCTACAGGCATCATTGAGATATCACTTTTTTCAGCCAGCATTTCCCTACACCATAAGAACGATCATAGTGGCTGTTCCAACACTTGATCGTTCCTACGGGAGGTGACGTCCCCCTGCCCGCCGCCCTCCGGTGCTTCTACCGACTCACCGCTACGATCGAAGCCAGGATCTTTTTTTTTTTTTATTTCAGGCTTCCCAGCCTAGAGGTGGGATGTGGGGTCTTACTGACCCCATATCTCACTGTAAAGAGGACCTGTCATGCCATATTCCTATTACAAGGGATGTTTACATTCCTTGTAATAGGAATAAAAGTGATCAAAAAATTTTTTGGGGGGGAAAAAAGCATCAAACTAAAATAAATAAAGTAAAATGAACAATAAAAAAAAAATTTAAAGCGTCCCTGTCCCCGTGTGCTCACATGCAGAAGCGAACGCATACGTAAGTCCCGCCCACATATGAAAACGGTGTTCAAACCACACATGTGAGGTATCGCTGCGATCGGTAGAGTGAGAGCAATAATTTTGGCCCTAAACCTCTTCTGTAACTCAAAATATGTAACCAGTAAAAAAATTTAAAGCATCGCCTATGGGGATTTTTAAGTAGCGAAGTTTGGTGCCATTCCACAAGCGTGCGCAATTTTGAAAGGTGACATGTTGGGTATCTATTTACTCGGCATAACTTCATATTTTACATTATGCAAAAACATTGGGCTAACTTTACTGTTTTGGTTTTTTTTAAAGCACGAAACTGTTTTTTTTCCCAAAAAAAACGCGTTAGAAAAATGACCACCATTGTATTCTCTAGGGTCTTTGCTGAAAAAATATATATAATGTTTTGGGGTTCTATGTAATTTTCTAACAAATAAATGATGATTTTTACATGTAGGAGAGAAATGTCATAATTGGCCTGGGTGCTCCAGAACGCCTGAAGGTGCTCCCTGCATGTTGGGTCTCTGTATGTGGCCACGCTGTGTAAAAGTCTCACACATGTGGGAGTAATAGCAGAATGTGTTTTGGGGTGTAATTTGTGGTATGCATATGCTGTGTGTGAGAAATAACCTACTAATATGACAATTTTGTGAAAAAAAAAAAGAACCTTGATTTTGCAAAGAATTGTGGGAAAAAATTACAACTTCAAAAAACTCACCATGCATCTTTCTAAATACCTTGGAATGTATTCTTTCCAAAAAGGGGTCATTTGGGGGGTATTTGTACTTTTCTGGCATGTTAGGAACTCAAGAAATTAGATGTCAGTACTTCAGGTGTGATCAATTTTCAGATATTGGCACCATAGCTTTTGGACTCTAAAACTTTCACAAAGACCAAATAATATCCACCGATTTGGGTTATTTTTACCAAAGATATGTAGCGGTATAAATTTTGGCCAAAATATATGAAGAAAAATTACTAATTTGCAAAATTTTATAACAGAAACCAAGAAAAATGCGTTTTTTTACAGATTTTTCGGTATTTTTTCTTTTATAGCGCAAAAAATAAAGAACCCAGCAGTGATTAAATACCACCAAAAGAAAGCTCTATTTGTGTGAAAAAAGGACAAAAATTTCATATAGATACAGTGTTGCATAAATGAGTAATTGCCATTCAAAATGTGAGAGCACCAAAAGCTGAAAATTGGTCTGGTTATTAAGGGGGTTTAAGTGCCCAGTGGTCAAGTGGTTAAACCCTCAGAGTCTTTAGATTGTAAGCTTCACAAGAATGATCCTCCTAGCTCTGTTCTATTCAATGGTATTGTAACTGTATTTTCTCCCTTTATTTTGTTAAGTGCTGCATAGTTTGTTGGCACTATATACAGTAAATCCTGACTAATAATAATCATTTTCTGCTGGTCATAACATATTATTTTAACTCCTAGAAAGCTTACTTTACTAAGAAATATTGGGCGGTGTACTGCTGTCCTTAGTTTCAAACATACAGTTATTAAAAAATATGTAGTCATATGATAAGTGTTATATTCCAGAGATGTCCTTTTAAAACAAAATAAAGTTTAGAAAATAAAACAGAGACTTTGGTATACAGTACTGTGCAAAAGTTTTAGACAGGTGTGGACAAATGCTGTAAATTAAAAATGATTTCAGAAATAGAAGTGTTATTCGTTCTTCTTTTCAATTGCGCACATTCTACACTAGCACACAGTTTTTAAAGGAAATCGGCAGGTAGGTTGTTCCAAACATCTTGGTGAACTAACCACAGATCTTCTGTGAATGTAGGCTGCCTCAAATGCTTCTATCTCTTCTTGTAATCCCAAACAGACTCAATGATAATAAAACAGTACTAATGCATGCTGTAAACATGCTGTAAAGCAACTGTAGTATCCTGTAGTTTAAACCAAAAAAGTCAGCCATGACATTTGCCAGTCACTAGAAATGCAAATACTGACTTCATTTTATTGTAATACAAACGTTAATATGTCACTGTATTTTCACATCACATTTTCTGCTTGCTCAAATGTCATCTTTACAGTACTCATGATAAAGACAGTCAGGTCATAAAACAAAATTGTGCCATTTATAGGTCAGGTAAGTGGTTCTTAATGGGAACCACTATTAGGGTGCCTGTAATAATTTGTTGCACCATTTATACTTGTAATTGACCAATTGTTGTACATTTTACACATATCATTTTTATTCTTGTAAAAAAAAAAGATTAACAAAACACTTCAGTAACGAGGAAACACTTACAAAAAAAATGTTTTTGTCTGACGCACCTACATGAAGACTTTGTTCATTCCTTACGTATGAGTACAGTAGAAAAGAAAAAAATTTGTAGAAGTTTACAGGTATATTCAGATATAGCAAGTTGCTTCAGGGTAACTGTACCTAAAGATGAACCATCAATCATATTCAAAATTTTTTTTCTTTTTTTTAGCAACACCATTATAAAAAGCATTATAGATATTTGTAGTTCTCTAAACAAATAGAAAAAATGTCAAGATGTCTGTATTCTGTAGTGCCTTCAGCACATACTGATGAAAATAGAAGGCATATCTATATGCAAGAAATGTTCACCCTTTACTGCTTACATAAGGGAAAAAAAAGGTATACTGTTAATTAGGGGACCATTCCAAATTGAGCTACTTCTGTCCGTTCTCTGTTTAACAACGTAGTATTTATGAAAACCACCCCACAGCATTTCACAAATAAATTTTTAAGGCCATCATGCTGCAGAAAACAGTATGTAATACATGGAGAAGATGGACTTCTTCTTCCTGTACTTTTAGTTTACTATTCATTGAAATAAATGGGAGTTTTTTTACTTTGGATTCTTGAAGTAAGTAAGGCAACAAGAACATTTGTGACGCACAATACTGTGTTTTATGTTTGCCATTTTTTTTAACAGTGGTATGACCGTATTAAGAATAACGTGGGGAATGGTTAGAAACTACTGTCAGGTTGTAATTGTTATCTGTGTCCATGATGGGGACCCTAACACTCTCTAGTTGCCCTGCTGTCACTGTAAAACAGTAGCTCAATGCAAGAATACCTTGGTACCCCACCTTCTGAATGCAGCCAAAAGCCCGATCCCAAGAGTGTGGGGAACTCCTGATCCCCCCTCAATGAAAGAATGGATAGTAAAAATAGATTGGTTGAGATCAATAGAAGAAACAATACATAGAAGTGAAGACTCCATGGAAACATATAACAGTGTATGGGAGAGGTGGCTAGAGTTTAAAAAATCATCAGAATATATGATGATGGTGGAGTGTTAAGAGGGGTCATGAAGGTGGATGCATGGGGGGTGGGGGGGGAGGGAGAGGGAGAGAGAGAGAGAGAGAGAGAAGGGGGAGGGAGGGGTGGTAATGGGATTTATTTAATTATCTACTAAACTTTGAAATTTTCTTTTCAGGTTTTGTGAAGAGGGATATTATGTCTAATATAGATTAATGTATTGAAAATGTAAGGCGGAGATACCAGCTTTTGTAAAAATTTAATAATTAACAAGGCTGTTTAACCTGAATAACCTATACCAATAAAAAGAGAATATACAAAAAAGAATAAAGTGGGGAATGGTTAGAAACCACTGTCAGGTTGTAATTGTTATCTGTGTCCATGATGGGGAGACTAATGGGGCGTACACACGGTCGGACTTTTCAGCTACAAAAGTCCGACAGCCTGTCCGACAGACTTTCGACGGACTTTCGACGGACTTGCGGCGGACTTTCTAAGGAACAGACTTGCCTACACACGATCACACAAAAGTCCGTCGAATTCTTACGTGATGACGTACACCAGACTAAAATAAGGAAGTTGATAGCCAGTAGCCAATAGCTGCCCTAGCGTGGGTTTTTGTCCGTCAGACTAGCATACAGACGAGCGGATTTTTCAACCGGACTCGAGTCCGTCGGAAAGATTTGAAGCATGTTTCAAATCTAAAGTCCGTCGGATTTGAGGCTGAAAAAGTCCGTTGAAAGTCCGGAGAAGCCCACACACGATCGGATTACAAGCCAGCTTTAGTCCGTCAGCGTCCGTTGGACTTTTGTAGACGAAAAGTCCGACCGTGTGTACGCGGCATAACACTCTCTAGTTGCCCTGCTGTCACTGTAACTGGGATTGGAAATGATAAGAAATCCAAAATGCTATGTAGCTAGAAGAGGTGGTTAGAGGAAAGCTCCAAACGTTGCCCTTGTTCTGGTTACAAATGCCTACGTGGGAAGGGATTTGGAGAGATTTCCTTTCTATTCCTGCTGTGTTTCACAGACAGGACAGAGGCAGAAAAAATCTGATAGGGATTTTAACCATACCAAACTATACCTATAACTAAAAGAAAGTTTGGATATAGATACATACTAGATAAAAGAAGAGTTAGCACAAAGAAAGATACCAACAACACATGTATAAATTATTTTTTTTTTAAATAAATATTAGGATTAAGCCCCCTCCCCAGGATTGTTTACAAAATACATTTTATATAATTGTGGAAGACAAATTAAATATTGAGATCTTCAGTAAATATTTTTCAACGGTCTAGCTGATAATGCTTTTGATGTTATAAGTTTGGATTTCACAAAAACGAATGACATACACTTGCTCAAATTAGCCTATTACTAAGAACATGTACAAGTTGTACAGTATATGAATATGTAAAAAAAAAAAAAAAAACTAGCAAGGACATGCAACAAAAATTAAGAGAATTGTAAATGAAACACAAAAAATGGGCTAATTTATAATGGTGTACCAAAAAGATTATTCTTTTTTTCAGTTGAGATAAATTAATTTAAACTCATATCAATAATGCATTTTTTGAAATGTGGCTGCTTACATATTTTATTTTACTTCATAATACCTTATAATCATAAATTGCCTCTCCTCTAAATATTTCAAATTGAAAAAAAATATATATTGATAAGACTTGGGATAGACGTTAGAAATAGAAGCTCAAAATGAACAATCCTCTGTGAAACGATAACAATATTTAAGCAAGGCAAAGAAAAACAAGAGAAATGTCAAGTAACTAATTGGGCAAGGTTTAATCAAAGTATATTTCAACTCACAGAATGTAAAAAAAATATCATATCTAACCTAACTGGTTGCTTATAGAAATCAGGACAAGAGAGAAATATTCAATGCGAATGGTAATTTCTAACCACACGATGACTAAAACAAAATTGTAGGGGACAGATTGAAAGTCTGGGCTCTTCAGTTAGTTAAATGAAAACAAGTACTGCTCATTCTGTATAACATAGAAGCAGGTTAAAAGGCAGATTTTCAAGGCATGTTACACTCTACTTACTAAAAGTGCATTCAGACATAATGGATTCCAAAACCAGGCAAGGATAATCCTTTTTCACTGAAAGCTCTTACCATTTAGGCTATATGATTTTCTATGTCTGTGCAGAGATCAGATCATAGAACAGTAATTAAATTACACATCCATTGGACTGTTAAAAATGTATAGGGACTCTGTCCTATTCCACAGTGTCCCTATTCTAACTTTTGTGCTGCTAGACTGTACAATGGTTTCACAACTGTAGAGGAGAGAAACATAGGCTAACCTACCTTAGAGTGCCATCATCACAAACCAGCAAATGACATCAGGAAAAGAAATAGGGACTTTTTAGGATGGCCCCATAGATATACTGTATATGTAACACATGAATAAAAAAATCCAGGTTTACTATTACTACATATAAAAATTTAGAAGAATCGCATATGATGCACAATACAATATTTTTGATACACTACAAAGACCACATATTTTTCATTATACTGAGTGTCCCATTTCACAAATAACAAATTGTGATCAACACGTTTTGTAGATAGTTCCCCTTTATTACAACTGTAATTGAAAGGGTTACAAGATATTTATGCAGTTCCAATGATCTCTGTATAGTGATAACTATTAGTATATATTATAACAAATAAAAAAAAGGATCATACTATAAAAAAACAACTACCCCCTTCGGATATAAGATACCAGGTGATCGCTTTCCTCACCAACTTATAAACACTTCACTTCACTTATGGTGTCATGTTGTTACAGCAATCTAAAGGTACACTCATTTCCACAAGGAAATACCTATTGGGTTATTCTTCATGTAAGGAAAGGAGAAATAAAGACAGGTGAGGGGCAAGGAGTAATCCATTTACTTAGCAGGACATATTGTTGTCCTGTCATGAGATAGCAGTGTTGGAGGTGAACAGAAAGGAGGCCTTTTCAAACCACAGAATAGAAATAAGAACAAAGAGACAAGCCTCCTTTCCGATACCTCTTTAAATACCTCTCACAAACCCCAACCCCCCTGACATTTACCAATAGTGGATGGGGAGGAGGTAAGCAAATACCTTCCCTAGTAGTGCTGCCAAGTATAATGATGACATTATGTTATGCGCATAACGCACGCATGCGCAACTGAGCATTGCACATCAAATGAGAATGCTATTTTGGGGAGAACAGGCCACCACAACTTGGCTAACAGCAATCATCCCCAATATAGAAACTGGCATGCTACACTTAGAATAGCCCTATTGATTCAATGATAAAATAATCTTAAAAGCAAGATCTCTATGTATAAATGTAGGTAACCACTCTAGTCTTCCACTGGGGAGGGCGATAGGGATAACCATCAAATAATAGTGCAAAATACACTGTAAAATACAATATATACAAAACCATCAATACTCAAAAAACAAAATATGTTATATAATAAGAAAAACATAATTTCGTAGAACATCATCACCCATACATAGTAATACTTATAGATATAATAGGGTTGATTTACCAAGACTGGAAAGTGCAAATTTTGGTGCAGCTGTGCATAGAAACCAATCATCTTCCAGTTTTTTTTGTCATAGCTTAATTGCTTAATTGAATAAGCTGAAGTAAGAAGCTGATTGGCTACCATGCACAGTTGCACCAGATCTTTCACTCTCCAGTTTTAGTAAATTAACTTCACTGTATAAAAAATCTATTATGTCAATACCGGCTGAATACCTAGGTTTTTATTAACCACTTCAGCCCCGGAAGGTTTTACCCCGTTCCTGACCAGAGCACTTTTTACAATTCGGCACTGCGTCGCTTTAACTGCTAATTGCGCGGTCATGCAGTGCTGTACCCAAACGAAATTTGCGTCCTTTTCTTCCCACAAATAGAGCTTTCTTTTGATGGTATTTGATCACCTCTGCCGTTTTTATTTTTTGCACTATACACGGAAAAAGACCGAAAATTTTGAAAAAAAAATTATATTTTCTACTTTTTGTTCTAAAAAAAATCCAATAAACTCAATTTTAGTCATACATTTAGGCCAAAATGTATTCGGCCACATGTCTTTGGTAGAAAAAATGTCAATAAGTGTATATTTATTGGTTTGCGCAAAAGTTATAGCGCCTACAAACTAGGGTACATTTTCTGGAATTTACACAGCCTTTAATTTATGACTGCCTATGTCGTTTCTTGAGGTGCTAAAATGGCAGGGCAGTACAAAACCCCCACAAATGACCCCATTTTGGAAAGTAGACACCCCAAGGAATTTGATGAGAGGCATGTTGAGCCCATTGAATATTCATTTTTTTTGTCCCAAGTGATTGAATAATGACAAAAAAAAAAAAAAAAATTACAAAAAGTTGTCACTAAATGATATATTGCTCACACAGGCCATGGGCATATGTGGAATTGCACCCCAAAATACATTTAGCTGCTTCTCCTGAGTATGGGGATACCACATGTGTGGAACTTTTTGGGAGCCTAGCCGCGTACGGGGCCCCGAAAACCAATCACTGCCTTCAGGATTTCTAAGGGCGTACATTTTTGATTTTACTCCTCACTACCTATCACAGTTTTGAAGGCCATAAAATGCCCAGATGGCATAAAACCCCCCCAAATGACCCCATTTTGGAAAGTAGACACCCCAAGCTATTTGCTTTGAGGCATGTTGAGTCCATGGAATGTTTTATATTTTGACACAAGTTGCGGGAAAGTGACAAATTTTTTTTTTTTTTTTTTTTTGCACAAAGTTGTCACTAAATGATATATTGCTCACACAGGCCATGGGCATATGTGGAATTGCACCCCAAAATACATTTAGCTGCTTCTCCTGAGTACGGGGATACCACATGTGTGGGACTTTTTGGGAGCCTAGCCGCGTACGGGGCCCCAAAAACCAATCACTGCCTTCAGGATTTCTAAGGGCGTACATTTTTGATTTTACTCCTCACTACCTATCACAGTTTCGGAGGCCATGGAATGCCCAGGTGGCACAAACCCTCCCCAAATGACCCCATTTTGGAAAGTAGACACTCCAAGCTATTTGCTGAGAGGCATGGTGAGTATTTTGCAGCTCTCATTTGTTTTTGAAAATAAAGAAAGACGAGAAAAAAAATTTTTTTTTTTCTTTTTTCAATTTTCAAAACTTTGTGACAAAAAGTGAGGTCTGCAAAATACTCACTATACCTCTCATCAAATAGCTTGGGGTGTCTACTTTCCAAAATGGGGTCATTTGGGGGGGTTTTTTGCCACCTGGGCATTCCATGGCCTCCGAGACTGTGATAGGCAGTGAAGAGTGAAATCAAAAATTTACGGCCTTAGAAAGCCTGACGGCGGTGCTTGGTTTTCGGGGTCCCGTACGCGGCTAGGCTCCCAAAAAGTCTCATACATGTGGTATCCCCGTACTCAGAAGCAACAGAATGTATTTTGGGGTGTAATTTCACATATTCCCATGGCATGTTTGAGCAATATATCATTTAGTGACAACTTTGCGCAAAAAAAATAAAAAAAATAAAAAATTGTCTCTTTCCCGCAACTTGTGTCACAATATAAAATATTCCATGGACTCGACATGCCTCTCAGCAAATAGCTTGGGGTGTCTACTTTCCAAAATGGGGTCATTTGGGGGGGTTTTGAACTGTCCTGGCATTTTATGCACAACATCTAGAAGCTTATGTCACACATCACCCACTCTTCTAACCACTTGAAGACAAAGCCCTTTCTGACACTTTTTGATTACATAAAAAAATAATTTTTTTTTGCAAGAAAATTACTTTGAACCCCCAAACATTATATATTTTTTTAAAGCAAATGCCCTACAGAGTAAAATGGTGGGTGTTTCACTTTTTTTTTTTCACACAGTATTTGCGCAGCGATTTTTCAAACGCATTTTTTGGGGAAAAAACACACTTTTTAAAATTTTAATGCACTAAAACACACTATATTGCCCAAATGTTTGATGAAATAAAAAAGATGATCTTAGGCCGAGTACATGGATACCAAACATGACATGCTTTAAAATTGCGCACAAACGTGCAGTGGCGACAAACTAAATACATTTTTAAAAGCCTTTAAAAGCCTTTACAGGTTACCACTTTAGATTTACAGAGGAGGTCTACTGCTAAAATTACTGCCCTCGATCTGACGTTCGCAGTGATACCTCACATGCATGGTGCAATTGCTGTTTACATTTGACGCCAGACCGACGCTTGCGTTCGCCTTAGCGCGAGAGCAGGGGGGACAGGGGTGCTTTTTTTTTTTTTTTTTCTTTATTATTATTATTTTTTTATCTTATTTTTAAACTGTTCCTTTCATTTTTTTTTTTTTTTTAAATCATTTTTATTGTTATCTCAGGGAATGTAAATATCCCCTATCATAGCAATAGGTAGTGACAGGTACTCTTTTTTGCAAAAATTGGGGTCTATTAGACCCTAGATTTCTCCTCTGCCCTCAAAGCATCTGACCACACCAAGATCGGTGTGATAAAATGCTTTCCCAATTTCCCAATGGCGCTGTTTACATCCGGCGAAATCTAAGTCATAAAATGCTCGTAGCTTCCGGTTTCTTAGGCCATAGAGATGTTTGGAGCCACTCTGGTCTCTGATCAGCTCTATGGTCAGCTGGCTGAATCACCGGCTGCATTCTCAGGTTCCCTGTTGAGACAGGAGAGCCAGAGAAAAACACGGAAGACGTTGGGGGGGGGGGCATTCCCTCCCACTGCTTGTAAAAGCAGTCTAGAGGCTAATTAGCTGCTAGGATTGCTTTTACATGAAAGCCAATCGCTGGCTGAAAAGAATGATACCAAGATAATACCTAAACCTGCAGGCATCATTCTGGTATAACCACTCAAAGTCGTGAAAGGCGTACCTGAAGACAAAAAAATGGTTAACAATAAAGCACAGTAAATGGTAAGGTATAAAAAATTGCATATCTGAAAAGCAAGCATGATAAAACATAACAACAATAAAACATTGCAGAATAGAATACAGTAAAAAAGAGCAGAACAATAGAGAGAGAATAGAGAGAGAGAGAACAATAAAACGACAACTATTTTTTTTTTATTTTATATTTTTGTTTGTGTTTTTTTTTTTTTTTTACACTTTTTTTTGTAACTAACTTTTATAACTGTAACCGGTTCCAGGTTCGGGTCTCTCAAAATGCGATGGCATCTTGGGAGACCCTGTGAAAGTGTGCCTAGTCTGTGTAATGCTGTACCCTACGCTAATACTCAACTAGTGAATGGTAGCGTTCAAAACATTCACCAATGCAAAGACCAGGATTGTCAGGACAGGAGGGACAATAATAGCGGGTGTCACGCCTATATCCGCGCTTGCTGCAGACACAACATCTTTTTTGGGGGGGTTCGCTGGGTAGGGGTACTCGGGAGGACATAAAGAAAATGCCTCTCATGCAGCCGATTGCATTTGGTTGGGGATGTGAATGGGGGAAGTACGGGCGCTGCAGAAGCGGTGGGTTCCCAATTAGGATTGGCGAATGCAGCAGGAAGGGCACTATGGACACGACGGGCCTGTGTTTGTCTTTTTGGTGGCAGCGGGACACTACTTGTGCTTGCCACCTGACCAGCTTGAACTGCACTTATGGGACTCGCCACGTCACCAAGTGTTACTGCAGTGCTGGTTTGACTACGACCGGGGTGTACTAGGCTGCTGGTGCTTGCCAGTTCACCAAAACGCTACCAAAAAAACTGTTAGCGATCGCAGGGATCAGGCCTGACTCTGCGAACGCTGCAGTTATGCATTTAGTGTTTTGTAAGTGTCAGTGATCGATCGATACTGCACTTGGGTGGGCTGGGCTGGGCCGGGCGGAGGGGCAAAACGCAGGTGCTAGCAGGTATCTGGGCTGATCCCGCTAACACTGCGTTTGTGGGAACCCTAAACTGCTGGGGACGCTAGTATAGATCTGATCAGATCAGATATTGATCCGATCAGATACTATACCACTAAGGGAGGTGTACGGTGCGTGCGTGGGTGTTAGCGGTACTGGCGCTAACCTGACGCTGCCTGGGGCTGGTGCTTGCCAGTTCACCAAAACGCTACCAAAAAAACTGTTAGCGATCGCAGGGATCAGGCCTGACTCTGCGAACGCTGCAGTTATGCGTTTAGTGTTTTGTAAGTGTCAGTGATCGATCGATACTGCACTTGGGTGGGCTGGGCTGGGCCGGGCGGAGGGGCAAAACGCAGGTGCTAGCAGGTATCTGGGCTGATCCCGCTAACACTGCGTTTGTGGGAACCCTAAACTGCTGGGGACGCTAGTATAGATCTGATCAGATATTGATCCGATCAGATACTATACCACTAAGGGAGGTGTATGGTGCGTGCGTGGGTGTTAGCGGTACTGGCGCTAACCTGACGCTGCCTGGGGCTGGTGCTTGCCAGTTCACCAAAACGCTACCAAGAAAACTGTTAGCGATCGCAGGGATGCGTTTAGTGCTTTGTAAGTGACAGTGATCGATCGATACTGCACTTGGGCTGGGCCGGGCGGAGGGGAAGAACGCAGGTGCTAGCGGGTATCTGGGCTGATCCCGCTAACACTGCGTTTTTGGGAACCCTAAACTGCTGGGGACACTAGTATAGATCTGATCGGATCAGATATTGATCCGTCCAGATACTATACCACTAAGGGAGGTGTATGCTGCGTGCGTGGGTGTTAGCGGTACTGGCGCTAATCTGACGCTGCCTGGGGCGATGCATATCACCGCCGGGCGATCAGGGGCTAAACCTTTATTCGGTAATAAATGGCGGGTCCGCTGACACTATAAAAAATAAACGAACTAACCAGCGTCACCCGTAACAGTTATACGGTGATCACTGGTGAAAGGGTTAACTAGGGGGCAATCAAGGGGTTAAAACATTTATTAGATAGTATATGGGGGTCCCTGTCACTATAAAACGCTGACGGCGAACCTAAATATTTACGTTCCTAACTAGCGTCACCAGCGACACTAATACAGCGATCAGAAAAATGATTGCTTAGTGACACTGGTGACAGAGGGTGATCAAGGGGTTAAAACTTTATTAGGGGGGGTTAGGGGGGTATCCTAGACCTAAAGGGGGGTAATACTCACTGCCCTAACACTGTAACTGTCACAAACTGACACCATGCAGTAATCAGAAAAAAAAAAAAAAAAATACTGCTTGCTGTCAGTTTGTGACGGGGGGGGTGATTGGGGGGGGATCGGGGGGCGATCTGGGGGGGGATCGGGGGTGTAAAGTATGCCTGGCATGTTCTACTGTGTGTGTGTGTGTGTTGTGCACTTACATGTCTTCTCTCCTCGGCGCTGGGACGGAAACTGCCAAGCCGAGGAGAGATGACATCACATCCTCTGCCTGTGTGAAACTACACACAGGCAGGGGAGAATTCCGATTGGCTGGGAGCGATCGCGAGGGGGGGGCCATGATCGGATGGTCTCCCCCTCGCCTCCCGACGCTCCCAGTCAAATGCCGACCGCCGCTGGCACCGGGGGGGGGTCCGATCGGACCCCCCCGCCCGCGGGAGGCAGATCACGTACAGGTACGTGATTCTGCCTGCCCGTGCCATTCTGCCGACGTATATATACGTTAGGCGGTCGGCAAGTGGTTAAGTAGGAGAATGGGTAAATAAAAACTCCTACAGTACAATGCAGTCCGACTTCGAGGACGATTTGACAGACATCTGTGTGGGTTCCTGCACAGGTGTCTATACAAATTGCCCCCCGAAGTCCCCAAAAGTAATACAGCAACTACTTTTGGGAATCGGCACCACTCCGATTCGAACGTTGCCATTGACGGCAATAGCCGCCGATTCGGCATGCGATTTGACATGTCAAATCACATGCCAAATCGGACCAATGTGAACCTAGGCTCAATCCTGGTTTATAAATATTACTCAGGTAACAATATTTAAACTCCACTTGTAAAATCTTCCTAATGAAATCACTCCTGATGAGTATGGGTATGGGGATGAATTTGATCAAGGGCAACAAATGAAAGCCCTTTTACACGCAAGTTGCAAAATGCCCCCCCCCCCCCCCCCCCCGAGGGGGGTACTTATGATGCCATTAGAAATTGCAAATGCATGATTACAGATGTACTTCCATAGTGGTTTCTGTTTTACCAATATAGAAACAACAACACTGTCACATGGGCTACGTACCTTAGGTGAGACCGAAGTAGTGGGGAGGCCTCCCTTGCACCTTAGGTCCTTGAAGCCTCTGGAGATGGAGACAGAGACTTGGTGGACACCGAGTGGCATGGGTACGGAGCACCGTGCAAGCCTTATGCCGCGTACACACGATTGGACTTCTTGTCGGAAAAAGATAAGACGGCTTTTCTGACGAGATTCCGCTCAGGTTTGCCTTGCATACACACGGTCACGCAAAAGTTCACTGAACTTATGACCATCAAGAACGCAGTGACGTACAACACTACGACGAGCTGAGAAAATTAAGTTCAATGCTTCAAAGCATGTGTCGAATTGTTTCCAAGCATGCATAGGAATTTTGCACGTCGGAATTGCCACAGATGATCGCATTTTTGGATAGGAACTTTTCCCAACCGAAAAATTGAAAACATGCTCTCAATCTTTTGCTGGCTGGAATTCGGCCAGCAAAAGTCTGATGGAGCATACACACGGTCGCATTTTCCGACGAAAAACTCTCATTGGTCTTTTATGGGCCGAAACTCCGATCTGAGCTTGGTATGAAGTATAAAAGGGTTAATCAGAAGAAGAATGGTCAAGATCCAAGCCGGGATCGGTTTCAATCTGGCAAAAGGGGCAAAGAAGTAGAATGGTCAAGGTACAAATCTGAGGTCAATGGCAAGCAGCAATCAAGAGTAGTCAAATAGGTTTCCAGGTCACAACAAGTTCAGACAGATCACATACTCCCCCTTCTTGAAAAGCCAGTGGCGTGCAAAACACACCTCAAAAACTTCCACCCAGTGCCAAAAAAAAGTGCCCACACATAGAGAGTGAAACACAAAAAAGTGCAACGGGTGTACAGAGTCCTCCACTAGGGAAGGACCTTACCCTGATCCCCCGGGGCGTTAGGCTCCAGACAGGGACTGAGGTACTTAGACAAAGGGTCCATCTGGCCGAAACCAGGCAGACCCCCACAACTGGAAGGACTGCCGAAGCAGACCAACCCAAGTACAGTGGGGCTCTCCCGAAGAGAGACCCCTCAAAGGAGAGGGCGAACCAAGCCAAAAGGCCTATGTCCACCCCCTCCCAAGACTTTCAGAGTAGGCCCGAGGACCCACACCCTACTCGCCACACAGTGACAAAACGTGTATACAAAGACAACCAAAAAAAGACAAAAAGGTGACAAACAGGGGTAAAAGAAAGAGTGGGGAAGATAGTGAGATGGGAGAGTGAAAGTGGCCATTGTGCTATACAATGGCCGGCCCTCCGGCCAGGCATAAAAATTTCCCCTGGTCCTGGCCAAAAGGCCCGGCCCAAGAGGCAGGTGCGAAAAACGTGTGTTGTGGTGAAGTGACCATGGTGCCATAAAATCAAGTGCTTTCACACCGTGACTATACGGCACCCCTGAACTGCCACTTCAGGGGCACATTCACCACTGGCTTTTCACATACTAGCACAGGAACAAGGGGGACTGAAGATAATCCAGCAATTTGGCAGTGTCTGGGCTGGGCTTATATAGGGAAGTTTGAGGTCACTTCCTATGGGCCTCCTGGGCATTTTCCCGCCTTTTTCCCATTAGGTTGAGGTCACTTCCCGTGCACCTAATGGGCATTTTCCTGCCTTTTTCCATCAGGTTGAGGTCACTTCCTGTGCGCCTCCTGGCCATTTTCCTGCCTTTTTCCATCAGGTTAAGGTCACTTCCTGTGCGCCTTCTGGGCATTTTCCTGCCTTTATCCATCAGGTCTTCTGCGCAGGTGTGGGTTGGGGCACTGAGGCATCTTTGGCGCATGCACAGTTGGCACGGATTTCCTCTTGCGGCAATGCGCTATTGTGCATGCATAGTAAGCCCTGAACTCTTAAAAACACCCACATCTCAACAGATAAATAACCCCAATGATATTTCAATGCATAAAATGCCTCATAATTAGATTTTTTCCATTAGGTAAAATCACTGTCTTATCTTTCTCTATACACTGGGAGTATGGACATAATCCACACATGTATGTCCCCTGGGGTATTGCTTTTTAGGTGCTCCAAAAATTCAAATAATAAATTCAGTGGACCCCCCCAAAGGATCAGGGTATCTCCAATGTACCTGTTCCTCGCCTAAATGTGGCACAGGCACATTGACAAGTCCTCAAAAGAGAAAATCCAATACCCCCACTCCCACAGGTACAGGTTAGCGTACAATAGGACACAAGTTGTCCCCATAGCTGCTTCTAGCACCTAGAAGTAGTGGGAGCCATCACAGATGAAAATATTATGCATTGGAATAAACTTTTAAAGGCAAACATTATAAGCATTGTATGCCTGTGAGTCTATCTCCATTTGCTGTCACAACCTCCAAGTATTTTTCATAAGGTATACTAGAATACAACGTCTCAACATCAGTTGTCACCAATTGTCTCATCCCATAAACAGATTCCATCAGTTGTTGTAAGTAAATGTATAGTATATATAATACAAGATGACTAAAGTTACTAAGTGATGTGGAGCATTGCTTGTATAGGCAAAGCTCCACATCGCTTAGTAACTTGAATTGTTTATTTCTTGTAGGGATACATTATACAGATGTGAGTAGCTGCTTAAACTTTTAAAGTTCCCTCTAGTATAAGGTAGCGCATTGGAATTCCCCTGCTTTATAATGCAAGATGGCAATCTTTCTACAAGTGTCCTCAAGTAATTTTCAATCAAAATACTAGTGTTTTGGGCTATTTTATTTTCCTGTGATTTCTAGAGACAATTTGAAGTTGGTTTCTATAACCCCCTTATTCACACACTTGAGCATTTCAACAGACACCAATCTCAGATAAATGTAATCTTTCTCCATAAATATTTCAAATGGTTGTTCACCCTGGTAAATTTGTGCGCAAATAGAAAAATTTCCTGTACAAGATGGACCTTATCAACATTTTTGGATGGACAGAAGCCTAATTCTAGAACATATACTTCAACATTAGACAGCTCATAAGATGATATATTGATCATTTACATTTCACCGCTCTCATTCAAGGCTTTTTGGTTAGATATCAGTCCATATTGAACCTTTCTGTGGAGTATAGCCCATGTGCCTGTGTTCTTTTGTGTTTCATAGTGTTAAACTATATTTGGGAATTGCCCCTGCCATAATATAAAGTGAATGCTTATAAACATTGAGACTATTGTTAGTCTCATTATTTGCATCCAAACCTGTATCTTGTCCACTGTTAATTATCTCAGTGACTTCGTCATCAGTGGGTGACATATTTTTTTGCTTACCATTATCTGTATGTATAGATCTGTTACTATTCCCTCCACCTTTTACCACAGTGCCATTAACCATCAATGGACTGGTGCAAGAACAAAGCAGTATCTGAGTTATCACCAGCCTCAAAGTTTCTAACATTTTAATTATTTGGGCTCTGTCTAAACCATTTCATATTTGGGCTGCTGTCCCACTTGTAGGCTTTTCCAATTTGAAAGGCCAGTTGATCTCTCACAAAGTTTTTTCCTTTTTTTTGTGGATAATATTCATAATATACCATTCTAAATGTATACTAAGATCATTATTTTGTTTCACATAGCTGAAAATGACTATTTTTGACAAGAGCGTTTGAATCTCCTTATCAACTTTCAATTTGTCATTATCATAATGTTTAATCAGAAATCCCATCATATTAACCACTTGACCACTGGGCACTTAAACCCCCTTCCTAACCAGACCAATTTTCAGCTTTCGGTGCTCTCACACTTTGAATGACCATTACTCAGTCATACAACACTGTACCCATATGAATTTTTTGTCCTTTTTTTCACACAAATAGAGCTTTCTTTTGGTGGTATTTAATCACCGTTGGGTTTTTTATTTTTTGCGCTATAAAAGAAAAAAGACTGAAAATTTGGTAAAAAAATGAATTTTTCTTTTTTTCTGTTATAAAATTTAGCAAATTAGTAATTTTTCTTTGTAAATTTTGGCCAAAATTTATACTGCTACATATCTTTGGTAAAAATAAGTACAACCTGGTGTATATTATTTGGTCTTTGTGAATGTTAGAGAGTCCAAATGCTATGGTGCCAATATCTGAAAATTGATCACACCTGAAGTACTGACGGCCTATCTAATTTCTTGAGACCCTAACATGCCAGAAAAGTACAAATACCCCCCAAATGACCCCTATTTGGAAAGAAGACATTCCAAGGTATTTAGAAAGATGCATGGTGAGTTTTTTTGAAATTGTCATTTTTCCCACAATTCTTTGCAAAATCAAGATTTTTTTTTTCTTTTTTTTTTTCACAAAATTGTCATATTAGAAGGTTATTTCTCACACACAGCATATGCATACCACAAATTACACCCCAAAACACATTCTGCTATTACTCCTGAGTATGGCGATACCACATGTGTGAGACTTTTACACAGCGTGGCCACATACAGAGGCCCAACATGCACGGAGCACCTCCAGGCGTTCTGGAGCACCCAGGCCAATTCTTATATTTCTCTCCTACATGTAAAAATAATAATTTATTTGCTAGAAAATTACATAGAACCCCAAAACATTATATATATATTTTTTTTAGCAAAGACCCTAGAGAATACAATGGCGGTTGTTGCAACTTTTTATCTCGCACGGTATTTGCGCAGCAATTTTTTGAACGCTTTTTTTTTAGAAAAAAAACAGTTTTGTGCTTTAAAAAAAAATAAAACAGTAAAGTTAGCCCAATGTTTTTGCATAATGTGAAAGATGAAGTTACGCCGAGTAAATAGATACCTAACATGTCACCCTTCAAAATTGCACACTCTTGTGGAATGGTGCCAAACGTCGCTACTTAAAAATCTCCATAGGTGACGCTTTAAAATTTTTTACTGGTTACATGTTTTGAGTTACAGAGGAGGTCTAGGGCCAAAATTATTGCTCTCGCTCCAACGTTCGCAGTGATACCTCACATGTGTGGTTTGAACACCGTTTTCATATGTGGGCGGGACTTACGTATGTGTTCGCTTCTGCATGCGAGCACACGAATGTGGGCGCTTTAAACATTTTTTTTTTTTTTTATTGTTTATTTTACTTTATTTATTTTAGTTTGACACTTTTTCCCCCCCAAAAAAATTTTTGATCACTTTTATTTCTATTACAAGGAATGTAAACATCCTTGTAATAGGAATATGGCATGACAGGATCTCTTTACAGTGAGATATGGGGTCAATAAGACCTCACATCTCACCTCTAGGCTGGGAAGCCTGAAATAAAAAAAAAAAAAAAAAAAAACGATCTTGGCTTCGATCGTAGCGGTGAGTCGGTAGAAGCACCGGAGGGTGGCGGGAAGGGGGGGACGTCCCCTCTCGCCTCCCGTATGAACGATCAAGCAGTGTAACAGCCGCTATGATTGTTCTTATGGTGTAGGGAATCGCCGGCTGAAAAAGCTGATATCTGAATGATGCCTGTAGCTGCACCCATCATTCAGATATCCCCGCTCAAAGTCAAGGACGTCATATGACTGTGGGCGGGAACTGGTTAAAAATTGCGGGGTATTGCAGAGTATTGCGGAGTAGTGCAGGGTATATTGCTGGGTATATTGCAGAGTATTGCTGGGCATATTGCAGAGTATTGTGGGGTATATTGCAGAGTATTGTGGGGTATTATGCAGAGTATTGCGGGGTATTATGCAGAGTATTGCGGGGTATTTATGCAGAGTATTGCGGGGTATAATGCAGAGTATTGCGGGGTATAATGCAGAGTATTGCGGGGTATTATGCAGAGTATTGCGGGGTATTATGCAGAGTATTGCGGGGTATTTATGCAGAGTATTGCGGGGTATTTATGCAGAGTATTGCGGGGTATTTATGCAGAGTATTGCGGGGTATTACGCAGAGTATTGCGGGGTATTACGCAGAGTATTGCGGGGTATTACGCAGAGTAGTGCGGGGTATTACGCAGAGTAGTGCGGGGTATTACGCAGAGTATTGCAGGGTATTACGCAGAGTTTTGCGGGGTATTTATGCAGAGTATTGCGGGGTATTTATGCAGAGTATTGCGGGGTATTACGCAGAGTATTGCGGGGTATTACGCAGAGTAGTGCGGGGTATTACGCAGAGTAGTGCGGGGTATTATGCAGAGTAGTGCGGGGTATTACGCAGAGTATTGCAGGGTATTACGCAGAGTATTGCGGGGTATTTATGCAGAGTATTGCGGGGTATTTATGCAGAGTATTGCGGGGTATTTATGCAGAGTATTGCGGGGTATTACGCAGAGTATTGCGGGGTATTATGCAGAGTATTGCAGGGATGGCTGAGCATGGAAGGATGGATGGATGTGACTGCAATTGTCACTGAGCACCGCTGTGGGCACTACACATGCAGCCCACAGCGGTGCTGCCATCCGATCCCTCCCCCTCTCCCCTCGCACTGTACCGATCGGTACAGAGAGGGGAGGGAGGAACCGGCGTCATGACATGACGCCGGTCTGTTGACATGTGATCGCTCCGTCATTTGACGGAGCGATCACATGGTAAACGGCCGCGATTAGCGGCCGTTTACCGTGATCCGTGATGCGCCGGGTCCTCTGGACCCGGCGGTCACGGAAGTTCTCGGGTGCGCGCCCCAGGGGGCGCGCGAGAGCAGTATTCTGGGAGGACGTCCCACGGACGTCCACCCAGAACTAGCTGACCGCGCTGCAGCCGTCTTTCGACTATGGCCCGGTCGGCAAGTGGTTAATAGAACAGTAGGGCAGGCTTTCCTCAGCCTCCAGTGTCTCCTATAGAAAACTCCTCCATTACTTCCTGGTATATGTCCTTTAGTAGCTGGCCTCATTAACAAACACTGTGCACCTGCCTTCCCCCTCCAGGAGATTGCTCCTGCCCACCTCTGTAGTTATATGCCTCTCCAATGCAGACATTATCAATGAGCACCATCCCCCCTGAATACATAGCCAGTGCCTTCCTCTGCTGATCGATTGCTTTGTACCTTACCTTCATCTTGCATAGATCATTCATTTGGCAGAGTGTGCAGGAGTTGAGCGATCACATAAGGGCCCTATGTGGAGCAGCGCTGTAGTATTGAAATAGGAGAAGTGTGTCCTTGGAAGTCTATAAAGATATACCATCAACTATGTAATGCAAGGGCCCTTCTGACTGGATACAGAGTGATTGGATAGATAGGTGTGTCCTTCTTTTATATCATTTTGGTAAATCTAAAGGAGATTGTACAGAGATTGTACAACTGGATTGTATAGTGCATGGTCACCTTTATACACCTAAAATGAACTAGTCAAGCTTTTCAGTGCCATTAATTGCTAACGGCACCCCAAACGCGGACTCAAATATGTAGTTTGGCCCATGCAAAAAACGTGTGACAAATGCAACAAAACGTGTGAAAAAAATGTGCAAACAGCAACGCGCCAAAATGTTTTATGAGCTACTTTGACCTATTTGTTGCGTGTAGCAAAGCCCTGTCATGGAAAAGAATGTGCGCTCCTACTATGCTAGATGTGAATGGGGCCCGAAAGTGAAATTGGTGTGTTTACATAAGAACGATGACAGCTGAGTGTCTCTATCCACTTCCTCCCATGTACTTGTATAAACCTAACCATACATTATGCAATCTAATTGTACAATCTCTGTACAATTTATTTTAGATTTACCAAAACTATGGAATAGGATAACCAACCTGAACAATCTATTCAATTTGTATTAAATCAGAAAGACCCTTGCACAGATGGTAGATCTAAAGGAGATTGTACAATCAGATTTTACAGTGTATGGCCACATTAAAGGAAGAAGTGGGTGTAAATAAAAAAAGAGGTGGTATAGTAATGAGTGAGGTATAGTCTAGAGTGGTAAAACACGATCTATTCTGTGATGCAGTAAGGCAGTGCGTGATGGGATATAGATATGTGCAGAATGAAAAAAAGGTTTGTTTTGTTTCAATTGGATTCATTAGAGCAATATTAAAGCCTTGTTTTTTTTTTTTTGTTTTTTTTTTTAAATAAAAAATATATCATACTTACCTGCTCTGTGCAATGGTTTTTCACAGAGCAGCCCAGACCCTCCTCTCCTTGGGTCCCACAATGGCGCTCCTGGCTCCTCTCTCCTGCCGGGTGCCCCCACAGCAAACAACTTGCTGTGGGGGCACCCAAGCAGGCACACTACTGACCCCTGGTTCTGTGTGTCCATTCACACATGGAGCCGTGGCTCAGTCCTGCCCCCTCCGTCTCCTGATTGGCTTACTGGCTGTGATTGACAATGGCTTCTGCTGCTGTCAAAAGCCAATCAGAAGTGTGAGTACCCAGAGAGGCAAGGCTCTCATGGACATCACTGGATCGAGAGGGGGCTTAGGTAAGTATTAGAGGGGCTGCTGCACACAGGTTTTTTTACCTTCATGCATAGAATGCATGATGGTAAAAAGCCTTGTGCCTTTACAACCATTTTAGGTTAAAATTTAGTTTAGTTACAGTTGTTATGTTAGAATGATTCATTTTCGTTATTTGTTTCGTTTTCATTTTGTTTTCAATCCGATTTTTTCACCATTTTCTAATTGAATTTGATTCAAATTCAATTTGAATTCCATTTGAATCTATATCGATTAAAATTGAATGCCCAAAAATTAGTTAGTTTCTACTTGTTCATAGACTGTTTAAATATTTGTGATTTTATTAGATAAAAATACGTTTTTACACATGAAAGCCTCCAATATGGGCCCAACAGAATATGTAACATGAAATTATAGGTAAGTTATTATCATTATAATTTAGAAACTGCAAGACTATCAACATGTAGTGGATCTTAAATACCTTAATGCTATTCATGAACTACCACTAAATTCTGAAATCATGGTAGCAACTTTATGCGTTATATAAAAAATTAGTTACTATTGCTAATATGAAACTCACATGATGGAAGATACTATCTTTTTGTATACCTTAAAGTAGAACTATAGGCAAATACATTTTTTTATTTCGGGTACAGTAAGGGAGGGTCATAACCCCGGTCAGTTTATTTTTTGCCATCTGTGCCCCATTGGGGAGATATCTGTCCTATAAACAAAACAGGACATGAGAGGAAATCCCTGCAAATTAAGGGAATCCCTTGGGGACCCCCAGTTCACCAGAACTAATGTTACCATTGGAAGATTTCCCCTCTATTACTTTTCCGGGGACAACCCAAAATTTGGGATTTTCATTTACTTTCACTTTAAATGATAATGGTAAACGGGACAAATAGAAAGGGTGAATCCCCCTGACGGGGGCACAACAATCAAAACTGACAGGTGTTCTATCTCCACTCTTTCCAAAACTAGAAAAAAAGGTTTTGCCTTTAGTTGTACTTAAAGACACACATGCATGCCAATTAAGTTCAGTATAGTCATTACAAGCATGTTATGCCTTCACTTGTGCATACCATCCACTGCTGCCAGAATAGGGTTGGGGGAAATAAGGAGCATTAAAATGAGTAAACTATGCATATACAATGCCATTTAAGAAGATCCAATGAGTTTTGTACTGTTATGTATATGTACTGTACAATAGATTCCTATTTCATATTTGGTACAATTTATGCACAGCAGATTTGTTGTACTGCATTTAAAGGCAGCTCACCTTCTCATTATCAAGTAATCTATGAAAATACAGGTGGCAGTTTTATTAGGTAAGTTAGTGCAAGAGCTAAGATGAGAACACAAAGTGCAGTACAGTGGAACCTCGGATTAGGAGCACAATCCATTCCAGGAGTATGCTCGTAATCCAAAGTACTCGCATATCAAAGCGAGTTTTCCCATTGAAGTCAATGGAAACGAAAATAATTTGTTCCACATTGACTTCAATGGGATGCAATACCGCATGTGGCCAGAGGCGGGGGGGCGCCGGAGAGAGTTTTGTACTGTTATGTGTATGTACTGTACAATAGATTCCTATTTTATATTTGGTACAATTTATGCACAGCAGATTCGTTCTACTGCATTTAATGGCAGCTCACCTTCTCATTATCAAGTAATCTATGAAAATAAAGGTGACAATTTTATTAGGTAAGTTAGTGCAAGAGCTAAGATGAGAACACAAAGTGCAGTACAGTGGAACCTCGGATTACGAGCATAATCCATTCCAGGAGTATGCTCGTAATCCAAAGTACTCGCATATCAAAGCGAGTTTTCCCATTGAAGTCAATGGAAACGAAAATAATTAGTTCCGCATTGACTTCAATGGGATGCAATACCGCATGTGGCCAGAGGCGGGGGGCGCCAGAGAGCCTCGGAAATGGCCGAAAAGGCCCGAGGACACTTCGGCTAACCTCGGCAAACCTCGGAAAGACTTCCTACCCGAGATTTGCCAAGGTCAGACGTGCTGTTCTCGGGCCTTTCCGTGCATTTCCGAACGTGACGTCTGACTCTGCTTGGCTCCGGTGCCCCCCCACCTCAGGCCAAAAGCGGTACTGCACAACACTTTGGCCTGAATCATGCTCGTTTTGCGAGACAACACTCGCAAACTGAGTTATGATTTTTAAAAATACAGTGCTCGTATTGCGAAACGCTCGTTAATCGCATTACTCGCAATCCAAGGTTCCACTGTGATCGTAACCCTAACCCATGCCAAATCATTACATTCATTTTTCAGTAAAGACAGATTAGTGGAAGATTATTTCAAGTTGATTAATATGAATAAATTTAATTTGTATATAATAAATATTTCTTGCAATATGCAGATATGTTCCCTAAAACAGAATGTTTTTTGGTGATTATACAAAAGCTGAGGAAGCCCTGTCAGTTAACATTGTCCCCTCCCCTATGGCCAAAAGGGAACAAAAATATTTTGATGAAGTTGGAAATGTAACATTTGGCCCAAACTTCCTGTGTTACATAGTTACATAGTTAGTCAGGTTGAAAAAATCTAGTTTAACCAAGGGAAAAAAACAAACATCAGACTATCTGGGGTGGCAAACAGGGATATAAATCCAACATATGAATATAAAAAAAAAAAAAATCCAGATTTATTAGAGATTTCTGGAAATTTTTAAGCCGTGAGAAAACAAAATGTCTATTTCCAGAAATAAATGGAAATTTTGGAAAAATAAAAAATAAGATTACATTTAGAGTAGTTTTCCAAATTGAAGGTTGTTTTGTTACACTGGGATGGTGAAATGCATTGTATATAAAAAAACATTATGCGTGAAATAAAAGTATATATTTTTCAGTAAATAAGCTAAACTTGTTTTTAAAATTTTATTTTTCTTTTACAAATGTAATAACAAGGACTGTATATGTTAGGAACATTTCCCCTATACATGAGAATAGGTAACCTCCGCCCCTTTCCCTCATAATAATTTAAAAGCTTACTGCCAATATGTATTTTCAGTTATTAACAATGCTGATTCAGAAGCATACAGTATATTGCTCTTGCAAGAGCTTGATGAACGTTCTCCTGATTTTCAGGTGTCATTTTATCTATAAATGAAGGGATTGTACATTTTTGGGAGGCCGGGGTTTGCAACATTTTTCTAAATTGAAGATACTGCTGGTGAAGAAACACTTTGTGATGATCCAGAAGCAGCAGAAAGAGTGTCTGGAAGGAGAATTCTGGAGGGAAAAGCTACTTGCACTTCCATCATTTGATTCCATAAAGTATTTTAATGCCTTTAGGGCACCTCTGACATATTTCTTGTCACAATATTGTTTCCAAACTTTAAAGATGTTGGTATCACCATTTTAGTGAAAGGAGGAAGATAAAAAGCAATTTACTAACCAGACTATAGGTAAACCTTATCCTATGACGGTGAAGAACATAGGGATCATTTAAAATTAAAAAAGATAAACTAAGTTGCCAGACAAATTTACCCTCTTACTTGTCAATTAAGGCCTGAGAGGACAGATTGTATCATCTGCTCTATCTCAACAATCACCTAACTGTAGGAAGTACAAGATGGAGTCCACAAGCAAACTAAACAGGAGCCTTTCCCCTGCAGTGTCTCCTAGGGGTAGAAATACATATTTCTCTTGTTTGAGAACTGCTTTAGGAAGTACAGAGTTGCTTGAACTACATTCCAGGATTTTGTTCTTCAGCTAAGAGAACTTGCAATAATTTAAGACTTTACGTAAAGTCTCAGAAATCTTTCATTACGGTCTTCATGCTATATAGTAATAGATACTGTATATTACTTATTATTTATTTATTGTAAAAGAACACATCTCACACTTCTTTCTCTTCCCCCACTTTTTCCAAAAAACAAAACAAAACAACAAAAAATGGTTTGAAATAAAATGGGGAAAAAACACCCCCTCCCCAATTTTTCCATTTTTTTCCAGGCCTTCCCATCTCTAGTCACACCCTATAAAAGTTTAGAAGAATCACATATGATGTGCAATAGAATGATCTTTTATTGCTTGGTTGTAGTCAGCCTATGCCTGAACTGATTTTGTCGAACTTTCACGTACCTGGGTGTTGAGCCCAATGGAGCAGAAGAAGGCCTCCCTTACGTGTCTGACTCGCCGTCCCTGGTAGTATGAGCAGGAGGCATGGGAGTGCAGAGTGGTACGAGAGCCTGGCGGGTAGTAGCAGAAGAGACAGCTCTGGATCAGAGCAACAAGGGTCAGGGTTGTAGACACACACTCACTCAGATTGAACTGGATGGACTGGGGTCTTTATTCAACCTTACTAACTATGTAACTATGTAACTATGTAACTATGTAACTATGGATCCAGGTGCATGATGTCTGGAGACCACTGGACAGCAGACAGGCAGGCAGGTACACTGGCAGAAGATGCTGAGCAGGAGCAGAGCAGGCAGGTCGGGTCACAGGCAGGGTTGGCAACAGGCAGGCAACGAGGTACAGAGGAGCAGATGAGTTCAGAATCAAAGGCAGGCCAAGGTCAGGTGCAGGCAGAAGACAAAGGATAATCCAAAGGGCAAGCCGGAGAGTCAGGAGATCAAATGTTCAAACAGATAACAGGAGCAGGGTCACAGGGAGCTGCAGATGAGACAGCACCGATCCAAGATACACTGTCAGTTTAAATAGAGTGGCCAGCACTGCGTCCATTATGGGAACTTCTCTGACAGTTCTGCTTTCTGTTGGTTCTCCTCTTTCAGCTCAGGTCATTGTTTGTTTCAGCCTGCTGCTACGGAGTGTCCCTCCCTGGCAACAGTGGGAGAAGATTCAGTGGCCTAAGTTATGAATATTTATATATCTCTGGCAACCACTGGGAGATTTACTGTCAGTGATGCATGCTGGGGGAGGATATAAATATTTAGGGAAACCTTCTTGTAGCCTCCCAGGTTTTGATTGGTCTGATCTCCCAGACCTGCTGCCACAGGCAGATACATGCTTTGAGAGGAAACTAGGCCTGAGCTTAGGGGGTCCACAAGCTTGTGTTGCCTTTCCTGAGGGTCTACCCTGGAGGACTAAATACAGAGTTCAGTCTGGTTTAAAATGCTCTCTCTGTATGGCCATGGGTAGGTTCAGAGTCTCCCTCTGTTCTTTTCTGATATTCTGTGCCCAATCCCTCTCTCATAAGAGTAATTCAAATTTAATAAACTCTGTTAACCCTTTAAAAAATGATTGGTGCCCAATTAATTACAGCCCATTAAAAGTAATAAATTTCCTTGTCAAAAGAAGTTTATTGAGTATACAATGTTATAAAGATACATAAAGTAAGTTTACAAGGATCTATAAAGTAAGCTCATTGTTTTACAGTAGGGTTTATATAGGTAAATATCATGATATTTCAAATATTAAACATTGGGTTCACGTAAACCTAAATTAAAGATATATATCATTTCCTTAGTTACTTTTGAAGGTATTTAAATGATTTATACCTACTATACATATTGTTTACAAGTAGAGTGTATATAGGTCAAATAAATTCTGATAATGAGCTTTAATCGTAAGGTGGAGAAAAGGAAAGAGAAAGAAGGAAAAGGGTTGAAAGGTAGAGGTATGGTCCACAAGGTTGTCCCGCTCGTCAGTTTATTATTCTTTTTAGTTCTCTTTGAAGCCTTAGAATGGGTGTCTCTGTAAGTCATTTAATCTGTTACCATGGCAACAGGACAGAGTCATTGAAGTTTGACAGGAACTGTTGTTTTATCCAAGGATGCCAAAGTTTTTCAAAGTTTGGAATTTGATTTTGATCGATGGCTACCATCTTAGCATGGGACATTGTATTATTCATTCTGTGAATTGTTTCTGCTAGTACCAATGTAGGAGATTTCCATGCCTTGGCCACTGTTTGTTTTGCAGCCGTTATTAGTTGGATCATAAGTTTGAATTGAGAGAGTGTTAACCATTCCGGTTTTAGATTAAGTAAAGTTAAATATGGATCTGGTTGTATTATCTTTTTAAATATTTTAGATGCAATCACGAAAACTTCCTTCCAGAAGGTTTGGATTACTGGGCACGTCCACCATATGTGTAAATATGTGCCTATTTCTGGGCATCCTCGAAAACAAAGATCTGAGGTATTAGGTGAATATTTTGCCACTCTAGTGGGTACAAGGTACCAGCGAGTTAGGACTTTATAATTTGTCTCCAGTGCTAAGATGTTGGGTGAAGATGACTTAGATGTGAGCCATATGTTAGACCAGTCCGTGTCTTCTAAAGTTCGTCCCAGGTCCTCCTCCCACCTCTGAACGTAAGAGGGTCTATTAAGATTTGCTACTCCATATAATTGATTATAAAGTGATGAAATTGTACCTTTAGCAAATGGATCTTTTGTACAGATTGATTCAAAAATGGATAATTGGGATAATGGTGTATCCCCCTTTAGGAATGGTGTATAGAAATTTTTGATTTGGAGATATCTAAATATCTCAGAGTTTGGTAGATCATATTTTTCTCTAAGCGATGGGAATGAAAGGAATGATTTAGATGCTATGAAGTCATTTAGTGTCTGAATGCCTGATGTTGTCCAAGCTTTAAAAGAATTTGGGTAGATCCATGCCGGATAAAAGGCCGGATTTCTGATAAAAGAAAGGAGAGGATTGTGTGGAGATTGTAACTGATATTTGGTTTTTAGTTTATCCCAGAGAGATAAGAAGTGTTTAGTTATGGGATTATGAATTTTAAAGCGGTCTTTAGGATCAAGCCATAATAAATTTGATATTAATAGAGGGTCATTTTCTGAAGCCTCTATAAATACCCATAATGGGATTTCCTGTTTTGCATGGTATTTGGACAGACTGGCCAAATGTGCCGCTCTGTAGTAGTTAGTAAAATTAGGGTATCCCAGGCCTCCTTTATTTTTGGGAAGATGTAGTGTGTGTATAGGTATACGTGGTTTAGAAGAGCCCCATATAAACGAAGTTGCTCTTTTTTGTACTATTCTCAAAAAATAGGAAGGAATTGGAATAGGGAGGACTCTGAATAGATAAAGCAATTTGGGTAGAATAGTCATTTTGATTGCATTAATCTTCCCCATCCAGGATAAAGGAAGTTGCGACCATTGTTTTATTAGATTTGTGATCTGTCTTAATACAGGAGGATAATTGGTTGAGAATAAGTCAGAATGAGAGGCTGTTAAATGAATTCCAAGATATGGGATTGATTTTTCTGCCCATGTGAATGGGAGTGCAGCCCTAGCCGGGATCAATTCCATGTTTGTGAGTGAAATATTAAGCACTAGGCATTTCTTAGGATTAATCATAAGGCCGGATAGGGCTGCAAACCCATCAAGAGCTGGTATTAAGTTAGGACCAGAGACCTGTGGTGATGATAGAAAAAGTAATATATCGTCTGCAAATATACATAATTTGTGTGTAATACCTCCTACTTCAATGCCAGTTATAGTTTGGTTTGTTCTGATATATTGGGCCATGGGTTCGAGTATAAGGGCAAATAATAAGGGAGATAATGGGCAACCCTGTCGGGTACCTCTTTCGATATTAAAGGCTTCAGATTTGTATCCAGCATATTTTATATAGGCTTTGGGTTTATTATATAATGCTTTGATCCATGTTAAAAAGTGGGGTCCAAAACCCCATTTTTGTAATGAATATTGCATATATTGCCAGGATACTGTGTCAAATGCCCTCTTAATATCGAGAGATAGAAAACATAAAGGGATTTTCCGTTTTTTAGCAATATGTGCCAATAATACTGCCCTGCGTACATTATCACCTGCCTGTCTATTTGGCATGAAGCCTACTTGATCTCTATGTATTAATTTTCCTATAATGCTATTGAGGCGTTTTGCTATTATTTTTGCTAATAATTTAATATCGAGGTTTAACAGAGAGATAGGCCGATAATTCACACAGGAAGTATCATCAGAAAGGGGTTTTGGGATCATACAAACAATTGCCATTAGTGTTTCTTGCCGAAAAGAATGTCCATCTAGAAGTTTGTTAAAAGTTTCAGTGAGAATGGGAGAGAGTATTTCTGAGAATGTTTTATAGTATAAAGCCGAGTAGCCGTCTGGGCCTGGTCTTTTGTTAAGTTTTAGGTCTTTTATGGCATTAGCAACTTCATCTATAGTTATAGGCTCATCCAAACTGCTTTTTTGATTCTGAGATAACTCAGGTAAGGTTATTTTTGAGAAGAAGGATTCAGCCTCTGTAGGATTAAATTCATTGTTTGTCTTGTATAAAGTTGCGAGATGTGAGTGAAATTTATGGACTATTTTAACTGGATTACAAGTGTAAACATTTTTTGATAATTTCAAACGTATTGGTTTGAAAGATTTGTTAGTTGAATTTAATGCCCGAGCCAAATATGTACCTGGTTTGTTTGTATTCATGTAGAAATTGTGTTTGGAGCGTTTGAGGGATTTATCAACTGACTCAGTGAGAAATAGATCGTATTCCAATCTAGATTTTTCCAGATGAGATTTTGTACTCTGAGATGGATTATCTTGGAATGATATGTAGGCTGCATTAAAATTGAGTTCTAGTTTTTTTGCTAGATTTTTGCGTTCCCGTTTAAATAGTGCCATTTGTCTTTGTATTGTACCACGCAAGACAGGCTTATGAGCTTCCCACAGTGTTATTGGGGAGATGTCTGTTGTATTATTAATTGATATGTATTCCTTTAAAGCTTGTTCAATGGCCATCTGATGTAGTGGGTGTTTGAGCATTATGTCCGGTAAGTACCACGTTGGGTCATGCGCTTTTGGTATGGCTGAGGCTATAGTAGTGTATACTGCATTATGGTCAGACCACGGAATCGGAATTATATCTGATGCAATCATTTCTGGTATCATTCCTATTGTTAGAAAAATATGATCTATTCTGGTGAAGGTTTGATGAGGGTGCGAGAAATAAGTGAATTTCTTTTTCATTGGGTTACTTTCTCTCCATGAATCTACCAGATTGTATTTGGAAAGAAGTTGAGAAAAAGGTAATCTAGAGGTTATTTTGGATGGTGTAAAAGGTGATTTATCTAGAAATGGGAGGAGGACCTGGTTCGAATCCCCACACATTATCACTGTTCCTATTTTGTGTGTATTAATCACTTGTAATATATGTGAGAGGAATGGTGTAGGTTGTTTGTTAGGAGCGTAGTAGGAAATCACCGTGATTGCTGTATCCATTATATAACCCATGAGTATCAGGTATCTACCTTCTGGGTCTTTAATTTCTGATGATAAGGTGAATGGTGTGGATCGGTGAAATGCAATTAGAGTTCCCCTTTGCTTGGTACAGGCAGAAGCCGTGTAAATTTGTTGATAAAAAGGAGAAATATATTTTGGAGTAGAATCTTTGGTGAAGTGTGTTTCTTGGAGGCATACTATGTGAGCCTTCTTGTTATGGAAAGTACGGAAGGCTTTGGTCCTTTTTTGAGGGACATTTATTCCCTGAACATTCAGGGAAAGTATATTCAGTGGTGCCATGGCAATAGATCAAATAGTTTTGACTTACTTTTTGTTATGCAGAGCTGACTGCGCAGATCAACCTGTGTGGACTGAAGAGATGAATAGATAGAAAAGAAACCAGTGAATTCTGGAGTAAAGAGTAAACAAAAAACATATGAGATTAGATGATACATTGTATAAATTATTTTTTGCAAGTAATCACAATTTACCCGTGAAAGAGAATAAATATCTCTCTCAGGGGAATAAGTGCCTTCGTCACACTCCCACATAATATGGTTGGGAGAATGAGGAGGGCTAATGGGGGTACACGGATCTTCCGCTTACAGGAGAGAAGTGCTATGTCAAAAGACATCAAAATGATGTTTCATTAGTTGGAGTGCAGAATATAGTTTTTGTTGAAATTATTTATTCCAGGGTGGTTGTATATGGTTAGTCTTGCCCTAGGCTAAATAATTCAGTTAGAAAGGTACTGTTAATAACTTTGGTATTGATGAAGATAGTTTGAATTATTTTGGGATTTTAACCCTTTTAGAGTAAACAATTACATATTTTATTCATATGAAACTGTTTAGATATGTTAATTCATAAAATTGAGGTTGTATTGCTTCAGATTAGAATAAACAAAAACATAATTCTAGGAACTAGTTAGGTAATAATATATTTGTTTTAAGAAAAGAAAGAAAAAAAAAAAAAAAAAAAGGCTTCCATTACTTCTGGATTATTGAACATATTTGTCCTAAAAAGTAATAAATCTATTGCTATTACCTGATAATTTATAACTGAACAAGAATTTCCTTATTTCACTTATATATTCTAAGGCTATATGAATCAGAAGTAATAAGAAATATAACTGGAATGTAACATGATCCCACACAGTGTGTGACTATCAGAATGCAGTTACATTCAGTTATAAATATAGGTTTTTTATAGAGAACCATCTCTTAGTATAATAAATGAAGAGATATCAGGAATTAGGATGTCAGTCCATTGAATCTTCTTGGTCCATGGATGATGTGGCATAACGGCCTCTTTTGTGAGAATGATGATTCCTGTTTTGTTCTGAAATTTTCTGGGTGCTGCCTAAAGGTGAAGATGACGCCATTGTTCTGCATGTGGGAGAGTTGCTGCTTGTGGGTTCTGTCAGATTTAATTTTAAAAGGGTTTGTTGTAGTTCATCTGCTGATCTGCTTCTGTAAATTGTACCTTGGTAGTTAAATCTGACTGAAAAGGGGAAGCCCCATTGATACATAATGTTGTGGCGTTGCAGTTCCATTAGTTGGGGTTTCATGGATCGTCTTTTAGTAATAGTAAGTTGGGATAGGTCAGCAAAAATTTGATAATTGTGTCCTTGAAAATTAAGTTCCTTTTTTTCTCTTGCAGCAATTAGTATTTGTTCTTTCGTTCTGTAATAATGAAATTTTGTGATTATATCACGTGGGGGTCCATCTTTCTTTTTGGCTGTGAGGGCTCTGTGTACTCTGTCCAGTTCTAAACGTTCAATAGGGATATCTGGCTTTAGTTCTTGTAATAGAGCAGTAATAGTAGATTGCAGGTCTGTCACAGTTTCAGGTATTCCCCTTATGCGCAAGTTTGAACGTCTGGCTCTATTTTCGTAATCTTCGAGCTTAGTTTGAAGTATTAAATTCTCTTTTTTTAATTGTTCCAATTCTGTTATATTTTCTTGGGTTATAATTTCAATTTCATCCATTTTTATTTCTAAGGCTGCGGTGCGGTTTCCCAGCTCTCTTATTTCTTTGGTTAGGCTTTTTGTTATTTGGTCTGAGGTTTGTTTTAAAGCCTTATGAAGCATCTTTTCAAATTGTAATAATATTACTGGGGATACTGAGGAGGCTTGTGGAGAAGTTTGTGAGAGGATTTGTTCTGTATCTGACTCAAATGGAGAGTCTTGCTGTGACATTTTCTGTCTGTGAGAGCGCCCTGATGCTGTATCTTGTGAGGTGACTGGAGCTGCTTCAGCTGCAGTGAGTGCCTGTGAGCTCTTTGTGAGGTGATTTTTATTTCTGCCACGGTTTCCTCCCAGTACCATATTTCCTGCCCAAACTTTCACAGTTTGTTCCCTGGGGCAAAAAGGTTCAAATGGATACCTTTTGAGCCTGCAGGCTCCGCTTTGTCCTTCTCTTCTCTCCTCAGCGGTGTGGAGCTCTAACAATGCATGTCTGCTCTGCTAGGCTCCGCCTCCTGCCCATGTTAAAAGTAATAAATTTAATCCTGAGGGAAAATTACAACCCAACCGGCCATCTAACAGCCACTAGGTAGTAAGGGGGGCACTACAAATGTACATAGTCAGACTAGGACCGTATCTTAAAATATCTATTAATAATGACTTATATTTTGTTGAACTGCTCGTGTGCAGGAAGCTTAAAGCGAGAAAAGACATTTCTTGTTAGCATTTTGTTGTTTATGTGTGCAACTGACACTATAAAAGGTCAACTATTATTCCTTAGTAAATTTATGACTTAAAAGTCATCAATACATTTTCTTGATGTTTTCTTCTCCTGTGTAAGGAGGAGATTCTAAAAAGGCATCAGTTTCCACAAAACTAATTGGAGTCTAAAGATGCTATCATACTGGAAGCCCAGACTAGCTGATATAAATCCTACTGACGCCTAAAATGGTTCTAAAGGCTAGACATTTTTATCCTAATGCATTCCCTGTATTAAGGTAAAAAATGTCCCAATAGTTGTATCGCCCCCTCACCTTTGTTTATACTTACCTGAGACCTATCTCGATCCAGCGCTGTGCCTGCAGTGGCACTTGTATTTCTCTCTCTCTTTTTCTCTTCACAGACTTAAGGACAGCAGTGGGAGCCATTGGCACCTGCTGTTCTCAATAACGTCCTGTGAGGAAGGGGTGGGCCAATTTGTATGTGTCAATAGATGCACACAGCCCAGCTCGGGAGTAAGTCTGCAGGTTTGCCTCTTAGAGGAACCGGCTTCTTATGGTGGCACACAGAGAAGATGAGGAGCCAAAAGCATCGGTGGGACAACCCACATAAGGAAGTTTGGGGCCGCTCTCTGCAATACATATGCACAGAGCATGTAAGTATACCATGTTTATTATTTTCATTAAAAGAAAACCCCTTACGACCACTTTAAAGGTATATGTATAAAACATGTGTTATGCAGATGTGACAAACATTCATAGACTTAGATATCGCAATATTTTCTCTAATATATGTGTTTCAAATATTGTCAGCGCTACCTAGTGCCCATATTGCAGTTTTTCCTGATTGAGGTATTTATTTAAAAAAAATGTATTATGGCCTCTGGGTTGCACTGATGATATAGTAACCACATATACAGTGGGGAAAATAATTATTTGATCTCCTGCAGATTTTGTAAGTTTGCCCACTTACAAATAAATGAAGGGTCTATAATTGTTATCATATGTGTATTTTATATGATAGAGACAGATAATCAACCAAAAATCCAGAAAAAAACATGATATAAATGTTATAAATTGAGTTACAGTTTAGTGAGTAAAATAAGTATTTGGTCCCCTACCAACCAACATTAATTCTGGCTCCCACAGACTGGCTACAGTTTGTACTCATGTGGTACACAGATTCGTCCTGTCAATTTAGAAAGTGGTCCTAACAACAACTCGTTATGTCTATAAAAGACACCTGTCCACAGAATCTCCTTCTTCCATTCAAACCTCACTATCATAGGCAAGACCAAAAAGCTACCCAAAGGACGTCAGGGACAAGATTGTAGATCTGCACAAGGCTGGAATGGGCTACAAGACCATCAGCAAGAAGCTTGGTGAGAAGGAGACTACTGCACCTCTGCCGAGTTAGCCCCCCATATCAAAATTTTTGAAAAAATCTTATGCAGTTTGTTAGATCTTTGTTAGATTAGGTTAGATCAACCATTGTTTGTGTTAGATCTCACACAGAAGAAGCAATATTAACAGTTATTTGCTGGGGGGGCTAACCCATCTTCAGCCCCCCCTTTTCAAAAAATTGATCAAACATTTAGCTATTTTGGAAGCTATTTGTTAGATCCAGTAAGATCAAGTGGTTTTAACGTTAGATCTCACATAATTGGAGACTTATTAAGTGATTAATGAGGGGGGGCTGGCCCCCCCTTATCAAATTTTCTGGGCAAAAATCATTCAGGCTAATAGATATTCATTAGATCTGATAAGATCAAGTGGTTTTAACATTAGATCCTAGAGATATTAGTGTCAGGTCACCTTGAGGCTAGGTGACAGATGCACTCTGTAGGAGTCAGAAGTGCACCGCTAGGTAGTGGACCCTAGGACTGACTGCTGCCGGTTGAACCCTGGGAGGTTCAGGAAGCAGGTCTACTGGATCACTGACGCAGGTCTACTGGATCACTGACACAGCTCCCACTGGGAGCTAGAGCATAGATTCCCCAGGGCGCGGCGTCTAAGAGCCAGCAGGTGTTCACCAGAGCCTTTAGTGGTAAGTATGGACTGCGCTGCAGTCTGGCTCCAGGTCGTGGCCCCCAGGGTCTCACAGCTCACGCTCACGGTAGACTACAGGAGAAGAGGAAGGAGGCAGCAGGCTGGAACAACAATCAAAGTAAGGGACAAGCCAAGGTCGGGGCCACAAGCAGACAAGGACAACAGAGTTCACGCCAAGGTTCAGGGTCACAGGCAAACAGGGATGGTCGGGGACACGCCAAAGGTCAGGGTCATGAGCAGACAGGAATAGTTAAGAACAGGCCAAAGTCGGTAACTGGAATCAGACGTAGGAAACACAGCAAGTACACACGAAAGCTAACACACAATGGTTGATCAGCACTGCTGGCTTGCAGTGCACAAGTTAATATAGGGTTCCCTGATAGGGTCTGGGGTGGGGCCATGCTTAGAGGAGAGGTTACAAAAGCAGTCAGGTGAGGGTCAGCTGGTCTCTAGAGATGAACACATGGAGACAAGTAAGCTGACCGACAAACTCTATTGCATAACCATGACAATTAGGTGGTACGTAAGGACGGGTTAGCCCCCCCCCACATGCAATTTTCTGGCAAAAAATCATCTAGACTAATAGATATTTGTTAGATCCGGTAAGATCAAGGGGTTTTAACGTTAGATCTCACATAATTTCAGAGATATTCCATATAAAAATAGAGATATTAGATGGTACATAAAGATGGGTTAGCCCCACCACATGCAATTTTCTGACCAAAAATCATTCAGGCTAATAGATATTCATTAGATCCAGTAAGATCAAGTGGTTTTAACGTTAGATCTCACATAATTTCAGAGATATTCCACATAAAAATAGAGATATTAGGTGGTACATAAGGACGGGTTAGCCCCCCCACATGCAATTTTCTGGCCAAAAATCATTCAGGGTAATGGATATTCGTTAGATCTGGTAAGATCAAGTGGGTTAAACGTTAGATCTCACATAATTTCAGAGATATTCCACATAAAAATAGAGATATTAGGTGGTACATAAGGACAGGTTGGCCCCCCTCACATGCAATTTTCTGGCCAAAATTAATTCAGGCTAATGGATATTCGTGTAGTGCTACCCCTGTAGGAGCCGGTTTTGTTTGTTCAGTCCGTTACTTTGCCCTTCAACCCCAAGAATCGTCCCAGCCCCTATTGGCACACCTAGCAATAAGGTTAGTGTAATAGCACAAAAAAAGACACACAGACACAGTTCAAACTGTTTTAGCTCTCTCAGGTTTACTTAATCAAGAGAAGAGACTTAAAAGGGCATTAGTCAGCCAAGTCCTGGATAAACATCCAAGACTTGGTTGAAATAGTTCTTAAAGCAGTTAAATAACAATTAGCAACAACAAGTAAATGATACCAATGTACACAATAACAGACAATCAGTAAATTGATTCCTCAAGAAGGCTATTGATTGCTGTAAGTACTACCACTTCTAAAGGGGAACCTCAGGCCAGCCTATAATACCTTTAATCCTAATGAGAGATGAGGTAATAGACACCAGTAACATGTCCCCTTTAAGAGCTATAAGATAACAGTGTTCAGAGTAAAAGCCCTTGTAAATATCTTCACCAGCAGTTGGATCTCATAGAAGACAATAAATCATCAGAGCCTAACAAAAGGGAGTCATTAGTCAGCATAGAGGATTTAATATGGCAGTAACAAGTCCTCTTTGAGCTTCCAAACTATAATGTCTGCCTGAAGGGTTCAAAAGTGGGTAGTGCGTCAGCAAGTGCCCTCTCACCAGTTCTGCGACCAGGGCAGAAAAAGGATATCTTGGCAGATAGTTCTTCAGCCTGGCCTCCTTGAGACTTGATTGCCTCTTGCCATAAGATGCCTGCAGTCCTCACCGGAGGCCTCTCTCTGGTGGGATGCCATCTTTGACTATCTCTGGATGGTCTCTGGAACCGTCTTTGGATGGTTTTTCAGAGGGTGCCTGTAGTCTCTCCTCGCATGTCCGTTCACCTCCCTGCCTCTTAGTGATCTTTCCTCAGACCAACAAGCTGGAGTCTTTAGCTAGTCCCCCCTTCTTGCAATGCAGACTGGGTTTGGTAGTTCTGCCCCCTGTAGAAATCAATGGGGCCGTTTTGTGATGGGACTTCAAGCCCCATGGTCCTCTGCTGCTTGATTGGCTCCCTCTCCCTGCCAAAAAGGACACAGGAGAGAGCAGAGTGGGCGGATGATTGTGAGTGAGCACCACTCGTCACTCAAGGAAGAGGAGAGGGAGGGGGAGAAATCCCCCGCAGGGACTAACAGGCGCACTCTCCCTCAGTGAGCACCTCTCTCAGTGTCTATTTAGTCTGGTGGTCGCCGGCAGGGATGGCAGAAAGGTGGGGGACACAGAGCAGCCTCCGCTACACACTCCCCCATCAAGGAACCTTTGGTCCACCAAAGAAGGTAAAGAGTCTATGACCTGTTACATGCTTTTGATATACATGCAGAGAAAAAAAACAGTTTAGTGTGCACAGGAAACCATACAATTTACATCTGCATAAAACCCTGGCAGAGGAACCTCTTCCCAGTTAGCATAGGAGGGGAGGTTCTCCTGCCTACAGGCCACCTTACCTGGAATGGCTCAGCTAGATGTGCCAGGGGGTGAGTTGGCATTCTCCACCACCAAATCTGCAGTGGAAGGGTCTGGTGCTTCAAGAGTCCTTTTTGCAATGAGAACGACCTCCTCTGAGCTTTCACCTAAAGTGTCATATGTTAGTCTTTTCGGCGGGTAAATAACCCTTCGCTCACTCTGTTCTTTAGTCTCTGGGATTACAGGCACATTGGTCTCTTCTTCTTCTTCCTGCATATCAGCTTCAGCTTCCTCCTCAATGAAGAATGGAAAGTCTTCAGGGTCTGCTGTCAGCAGGGAAGATTGAGAGTCTTCCAACTCTTCAAAAGGTGGACTTTGAGGTACAAACTCAGGAGCCTCTGGACTGAGAATCCCGTTGTCAGTCACCTTGGAAGGAGAAGAAGGGGGTGGTTGCAGGCCCTGGCATTTGAGACGGCCACAGACAATCTATTCCCATCCCTTCATCCTCACTGTTTTCATCTTCTTCAGCAAGGGGTACAGACTGATATCTAGTCACTGGCCGGGATTTCTGAGAGGCCGTGTGTGTGGATTGTGAATTTGGCTGTGGTGGCGCATGAACTGCTTCTGACAGAGGCAACAGATGATTATGATGCCAAGTCTTCAGCAGGCCTGTACTTCCTTCTGGTCAGATTTGAGATACTGGGAGTCCTGGCAGCTGCTTGGAAATGACATATGGCTGTGACTTTTAGTGGTTAGCCAACTTGTGCTTTCAAGGGACACCCAAGTTTATCAGCAGTACCTTGTCATCCAGCTGTAGGTCCTGCACTCGTACCCTGAGGTCAAAGTTTATGTTTCTCTTTCCTTAGGCATATGAGGCAGCTTGAGCCTTATCAACCTCTGTGGGAAGTTGCTGAGGTATGGTCTAGGGATGTGCCAAAGGCCAAGTCTACTAGACAGCTTCAACCCCTCGTCATGTAGTCTCTTCAGGACCTTCTCCAGATGCTTTTCGTGCTCTTCCAGGGTCTTGCCAAAAACAATGATGTCATCTAAGTACACCAACACCTCAATCAGGTTCATGTCACCCATGGTCTTCTCCATTAGCCTTTGGAAGGTGGCTGGGGCACCAGACAGGCCTTACGGCATACGGTCGATTTCAAATTCAAAGAACCCCACCGGGATAATGAAAGCGGTCTTCTTCCGATTCTCATGGTGCATGGGGATTTGGTAATATCCACTCTTCAAATCCAGCACGCTGAATCACTTCACTCCTGACAGGCTCTGCAAGGCATCTTCTATTCTTGGGGTGGTATATTGGTTGGTAATGGTCCTTCGGTTCATCGTCTGGTAGTCAATACACGGCCTCAGTGACCCATTCTTCTTCTGTACCACCACTATCAGGGATGCATATGGATTCTGATCCTCCAAGACCCTAAAGGAATCCATTGAACTCTTTCCCTGAACGGCTTATGCACTCGAAGAGATGGATCCGGTATTGAGCACTTTTTGCACACCCACATCGAATTCACTCTTGGAGAATGCAGCCTGCCACCTCAGTAGCTGAGTCCTGGCTCTTTCTTTCCATTCTGGTGAAAGAGGAGTATTTGTCGCATAGAATTTCTCGACAGGGATCCCATCCTTTACCCCCCCACCGAATCAGACGGTAGGACTGGGGTGGCCAGATTCACTTGTCCCAGCAACATCCGAGGCGGCATATTCACTTTGGTTAAAACCATCTCGGGAATTATCTCCACTCCCATGTCTTCTCTCTGTCCACTTCAAGGACAATGAAAGGGCCTGGTTGCTTCCAATTTAGCTTGACAGATCCTCATAAACAGGCCACTTCACCAGGCTGTAACACCTTCTCACACCAGTCCAAGCACCAGATCTTTCCCACTCCTTCAGCTGGGGCCTTCTGTTCTTGTACCAGGCACTGGTAGGCTTGTCCCAGCATGGGGTGCACACTTGTAGTTGAAGTGCCCGGCTCCAGAACAAGAGGTGTCAACAGCCTTCTGACAAGATCAGTATTTGGCCCTGTGATGAGAGAACTCTTACTGGCCCCTGGTGGGCGAGGACAGACCACTGCCAGAGTGTCAAAAGTCTCGGCTTTCCCAGCCACGGAGGGATCGAAGGTCAGTTTGACCGATAGATAGCTATCATAGGGAAGGTTCTGAGTCCCAGTGCCCTATATCTCCAGCTCTTCCAACTTCTGCAATGACAAGGTGCTTGAGGTGCCTGTCATAGAAATGTCTGTAGAGAAGGGTCACTTGGGCTCCAGTATCCAGAAGGGCCTTGGTGTAGATTCCCTCTACTTGGATGGGAACAACAGGATAAGGTCCCCCCAGCTTGTCAGGGAACATGGAGGAAGTGGTGGCCTTGGCCTGTTCAGTGGCTTGTATCCGCTCTCCTTTCTTGCGGAGATTCTGATCTGGCTTAAGTTTACGCTGAGTTCTGGGAGTCTGGTGTGCATTAACTCTCTGAAACCGGGAGCATATGTCAAAGGAAATGGGACACTGGGTTGCTTGGAGGCAACAATGGGGGCCCTCTGCAAGGGTTTGGGCTATTGCTGCTTTCTTTTCACGTCGTTGGTTCTAGAGTCAGCTACTGTAGATGGGCACCCAGTTGGCTCCTTCACCGGGGCCCTCTGAAGTTTCCTGCTGGCCTTTGACGCTATGCTTCAGGCTTCACTGGGCTTGGACACACCCATCTATAATGTCACACATAATTTCAGCATATGCTCAATGGCACTCCTCACTGGTACAAGTGGAAATGCTCAGTATTGGCTCAGATATAGATACTAGTGTGGGTATCTGTGCATCCCTACCAAATATCCCTAATATCCCTGTAATTATGGATAATCAAACATTAAAACCACTTGAACTTACCAGATCTAATGAATATCTATTAACCTGAGTGATTTTTGACCAGAAAATTGCATGCGGGGGGCCAGCCCATCCTTATGTACCACCTAATATCTCTATTTTTATGTGGAATATCTCTGAAGTTATGTGAGATCTAACGTTAAGACCACTTGATCTTACCAGATCTAACGGATGTCTATTAGCCTGAATGATTTTTGGCCAGAAAATTGCATGTGGGAGGGCTAACCCGTCCCTATGTACCACCTAATATCTCTATTTCTATGTGGAATATCTCTGAAATTATGTGAGATCTAACATTAAAACCACTTGACCTTACCAGATCTAATGAATATCTATTATCCTGGATAATTTTTGGTCAGAAAATTGCATGTGGGGGGCTAACCTGTCCTTATGTACCACCTAATATCTCTATTTTTATGTGGAATATCTCGGAAATTATGTGAAATTTAACGTTAAAACCACTTGATCTTACCAGATCTAATGAATATCTATTAGCCTGAATGATTTTTGGTCAGAAAATTGCATGTGGGGGGGGGGCTAACCTGTCCTTATGTACCACCTAATATCTCTATTTTTATGTGGAATATCTCTGAAATTATGTGAGGTCTAACATTAAAACCACTTGATCTTACCCGATCTAACAAATATCTATTAGTCTAGATGATTTTTGGCCAGAAAATTGCATGTGGGGGGGCTAACCCGTCCTTATGTACCACCTAATATTTCTATTTTTATGTGGAATATCTCTGAAATTATGTGAAATCTAACGTTAAAACCACTTGATCTTTCCGGATCTAATGAATATCTATTAGCCTGAATGATTTGTGGCCAGAAAATTTGATAAGGGGGGGCCAACCCATCCTTATGTACCACCTAATATCTCTATTCTTATGTGGAATATCTCTGAAATTATGTGAGATCTAACGTTAAAACCACTTGATCTTACTGGATCTAACGAATATCTATTAGTCTAGATGATTTTTGGTCAGAAAATTGCATGTGGGTGGGCTATCCCGTCCTTATGTACCACCTAATATCTCTATTTTTATGTGGAATATCTCTGAAATTATGTGAGATCTAATATTAAAACCATTTGATCTTACCGGATCTAATGAATATCTATTAGCCTTAATGATTTTTGGTCAGAAAATTTGATGAGGGGGGGCCAACCCGTCCTTATGTACCACCTAATATCTCTATTTTTATGTGGAATATCTCTGAAATTATGTGAGATGTAATGTTAAAACCACTTTATCTAACCGGACCTAACGAATATCTATTAGCCTGAATGATTTTTGGTCAGAAAATTGCATGTGGGGGGGCTAACCCGTTCTTATGTACCACCTAATATCTCTCTTATATTCTTATGTGGAATATCTCTGAAATTATGTGAGATCTAATCTGTTAGAGATCTGTTAGCCTAAATGATTTTTGGTCAGAAAATTACATGTGGGGGCGCATGCGAGGAGTCTGAGGGAGCAGACATGTCTCCTTAGAGCTCTGCTCCAGGGACGGATGCACCGGAGAACCACAGGTTCCAGCGACACTACGAAAGGCACATACTTGTGTCTCTAACTTCACGGGGTCCTCAGGTACAGTTTTAATCCTCAGGCCAGAAAATTACATTTAGATGGCGTTGGCAGCCCCCTCACAGCACAGCACACAGCGCAGCTTCAAGCCTCTGTTACACAGTTTACAATCACAGGAATCTACTGGTGAGTCTGACTATGAAACAGGGATCTCAAAACCTGTAGTTCAATCTCCTATGTTTAAGCAATTTGAGCGAATGCTGCAAAAAGCTCTTAAACAAACATCTGACCATATAACAGACACGCTGACTAAAGAAATCAGAGAGCTGGGACAGAGAACAGCTGCATTGGAAGTGCGGGTAGCTGAGATTGAGAGTCATACTCAACATTACATTTCTGAAATTGAAAGCCTTAAAGATGAAAATTTATAGTTACAGTCCCGTTTAGAGGACCAGGAAAATAGGGACCATCGTTCCAATTTGGAATCAGGGGGATTCCTGAATCTTTCTTGGACTTACAGGCTACTATGATAGCCCTCTTCCAGGAACTGCAGCCTGGTATTCCTGTTGAAAGGCTAGAGATGGACAGAGTACGTAGAGCTCTAGCCCCTCATAAAACAAATGGTCCTCCCAGGGACATAATAGCTAAATTTAATTTCTTCCGTACTAAAGAGCTATTATTCTCAGCAGCTAGAGGAAGAAATAATCTCATTTTTCAAGGTCACCCATACCAGCTCTTTGCAGACCTCTCTCCACTCACTGTTGCTAAGAGACGTGCGCTCAATCCCCAATTGCAAGTACTTCTAAACAATCAAATTGTGTATAGATGAATGAAAAGATCTGGACAGCCGCACACGGAATTAATTATGTTCGTCTTTATTCGTAAAACAGGATCATGGGATACACAGGGCACCACTGTGGGGTGGTACAGAACAACACTGACGCGTTTCACACTTACATTAAGTGCTTACTCATAGCTTAATTGAAATTAAATCAAATTGTGTATCGTTGGGGATTCCCGTTTTCACTACGCTTCACCCATCTTGAAACTAAATATGTTTGTTGCTCTTCAGAGGAGCTACAATCAGCATTGATTAAAATGGGCCTTATGGACCAAAGCTTATCTAGAGACCATTCTCGCAGACGTTCTGTATCCAGATCCTCATAACAACAATCACCAACTGGAACTGAAACGCCTGTTTCTTCACATCAAAATCATCATAAACATGGTTGATATGGTAATTCTATTCTGACTACGACAGATTCTATGGACTGATTTCATCCTAATACTCAATCCTATTTCTTTTCAATTTCCTCAACAGCCTTCTGAAATTTTGGCTAAAGGTTTCTCTGTTTATTAATCACTCATCTGGATTATTGCTCATTATTAGGGCTTCACTTTTATTGTTCTCTTCCAGGAAAAAAGGAAAAAAATAGATTTCTTTTCTATTTTTTCCCCCTCTCGTTGTTTTTCCCTTCACAAGACTTTTGTGTCACCTGCAATCTGTTTTACTTTAAAGTTCCTGTTTCCTTTTAAATATATGAGACTTATCCTGGTTTAATGTTCTGTTTCTGTTTGTGGGAGAGGACTTTGTTTGAGGATGAGGATTTCTCTATGTACCTGCACCACATTATCATGTGGCGCAGGTACAGTACATCGATGACCTCTTCATCCTTTGGGATGGTCCAGTTGACCTGCTTGGTAACCTTCTAACTACTTTGAATAGCAATCAATTCAATTTAAATTTTACTTTAATGTCTCATGATCCCGCATCCATAACTTTTTTAGATGTTGAGATCTTCAGGAATCCCAATAATATTCTGTCTTGTAAGCTATATAGGAAACCTACATCAGGGAATACCATTTTGCACTCCACCAGTTTTCACCCAAGACCTTTGGTAAATTCAATTCCTTTCAGCCAATTCTTAATAATCAAACGCAATTGCTCAAATGACGAGGATTTTCTCCGAGAAGCGAGGGACCTAAAAAAACGTCTTTTAGACAGAGGATACAGCCATAGATGCCTTAAAAGAGCTTTCAACAAAGCAAACAATCAAAATAGACAAGCTCTGTTATGCTCCCAAAGAATGCCCACATCTGATACAAATCCCTATACCAGAATAGTCGCTATTTTTTCAAATGAACACTCACAGGTGAAACAAATTTTGAACAAGTATTGGCATTTATTAACCAGTGACCCGTTGATAGGTCCCTTTGTCTCTCCAACTCCCCTTGTCACCTTTAGACGCACCACATCGGTAGGGGACCTCTTGGTCAAGAGCAAATTCAGGGGGTTTGCCCGGGGTGATCCTTGCAACACCCTCGGCACATTCCCCTGTGGCGCTTGTGGCTACTGTCGCTACATTAACACACATAGAAACCCACGCCTCCCTAACGGGTGGAGGTTCACCCCCAAACATTATGCCAATTGCCAAACCACATTTGTAGTTTATCTATTGCAATGTGAGTGTGGCTGCTATTATGTTGGTAAAACTATCCAAAAATTGTGCAAGAGATTGTATCGACATATAGCAGCCATGAAAAGTAGCAACCCTGACTTTCCTTGGGGCCACCATGTAGCGGCTGTCCATAACAGGCGCTTCCCCAAGATTTCAGTGCTGGTACTTGATCGGCTCCATCAAACTCCCAGAGGAGGGGATCTGAATAAGATTCTCCTCCAACAGGAAATAAGGTGGATCTCCAATCTCAATGCTACCTCACCCCCCCTGGGTTAAATGAGGTATTGAGTTTCAAACCCTTCCTACAGGGTTTTACATCAGGTGGCTATGAAGGAGATTTATAATGTATAATAATGTGTGATCCCCTGTTTTGTATCCATTTACTACCATTGTTCAATGCGTATATCTATGTTTGTATCGATTTATGTTTTCTTGCTCTGTATTGGCTAAGAATCCCTTCAATATGTGCATTTAAATCTGCAAGTTCTGTCTATTTTATATAACTCAATTTATCTTAATATGGTCCTTTGTGGTCTATTTGCAGGCTCATTCCACTTTTCAGTCTCCTTTCAAATAACCTCCCCCTCTTTGACAATGTTTACTGTATGTGACCCCTTAATTACAATCTTTACCCCTAGAGGACTGACTTGTTTGGATGGATTGGCCCTTCAGTGTCCCCCGGAACGGGGAGGCCCCCGAACATTTATTTATTTTTCTGTCCTGGGGCATTCTACAAGGACCTACAGCTTCCGGCTTTAGCCGTGTCATGTGCATGCCTATGGCGGCCGCTCCATCTGCTGGACCCTTCTGTGTTTCCGGCCCCGACCGCCGGACGCGCATGCTCCGTTCAGCTGTTCCATCTGGCCGGATACTTGATTGTCCTCCTCTCCGTGTCGGCGGCACTCTGATGTCTGACGTCATCGTGCCTGTGACGTGGTGACGCCGGATGCCGCCCCGCCGGGGGAGCAGCCTCAGCGACGCCCCTCTCTCACTGATATCGCTATCAGCTGTTGAGGGGCATCACCTTTTTAAGCCGGACCACAGCCAACAAATCATTGGCATTATCTGCCCTCTTTTGGGCGTATCTTTCCTCATTACCTTCAGCAATATAAACCCCTAGCAGCAGTATGTGTCTGCTGCACATTCAGGCCACACACTATCAATAGAGGGACCCTTGCTGAACTCACACCAAGCCAAGCACACTGTCAGGAAAGGTATTTCATTGCTTTCTTATGTAAGCACCATATACTTGTATCTGATCCATTTCTATTTTGACAAACTTCTGGTGCATTTTTAGTTTACGTTTGTTCACATTATTATACCCTTGCTGACATTTTATGATGCCACTTTTTCTATATGTAAAAAGTCCATCATGTGCCTAATATGATATATCTATCAAGCGCTTTTATCGACATGATTGTCAACTTATTTATTTTTTGCTGATATGTTATATGCCAGCAGTATATATAGATATATATATATATCTATATATATAGATATATATATATATCTATATATATAGATATATATATATTTTTTTTTTTTCCAACCAACCTACTACCTTGTTCTTGCAATGCATTAGTTCAGCGATTCCCATGTGTGTATATATATATATATATATATATATATATATATATATATATATACATACATTTCATTACTAGTTACTATTCATCATATATATTACTTATTACTTTAGGGTCTGGATCCCCTCTTTTTGTTGCTCCTTGTGGATCCTTTTGGCCTAGTCCGCCCATCATGCTTCCTCTTTATGCAATTGCTTGTTAGCCACCACTGTGAGGTCCCTGTGGATGCTTTAGTTTCCAGCCACCATCTACATATAATTGTGTTGGCGGATCCTTAAACAGAAATTTTCTCACGATTTCCGCTTGGAGACTTTAAGCGTGGGGCGATGCCTGTCAAACTAATGGGCCTTTATTCGTGTGTAACACACCTGCGGTGCATATGAACATTCTCCAATAGTAAGTTGTTTAAAATATATGCTTTACTGCTTGCTTGTTTCTTTTTACATTATCGTTGTCTTGCCATATATTTTTTCGCCATGTTCCCCGTTGTTGTCCCCATGTTTTGCATCTGTTTTTAATTATAATTTTTGATCAACTTCTACTTATGATAGATTAATACAGTACATCCCCAAAAAAAACCTGAAGAAGGAACTGTATAAACAAAATTCCGAAACATGTTGGGTATGCTGATTGTCATGTTCGATTGTGCTCTTCCACTATAGAGTCCTTTCTATCATGCTTCAAAAGATTGACTGTATCAATTGTATGTATTGTTCTAATTATTGTTTTTAATCATGATCTTTTTGTATTTTGAAAAAAATGTAAAATTTACTATTTTTCTAATACTCTTGTACTCGTCTTACATTTAATAACCCTCACCCAGACAATCCCTTGGGGCACTCTCTTTTCCAATTTTCCCTGTTTCTGTTTTAACCACTTGCCGCCCGCCATATAGCAAAATGACGGCGGCAAAGTGGTTTCAATATTCTGACCGGACGTCATATGACGTGATCTGGATATTGAGCTGCTGCGTGCCCCCGGGGGCGTGCATCGGAGCGATCGTTGTTGCGGTGTGTCAGTCTGACACACCGCAACTTCGATCTAGGTAAAGAGTCTCCGACGGAGACTCTTTACCACGTGATCGGCCGTGTCCAATCACGGCTGATCATGATGTAAATAGGAAAAGTCGGTGATCGGCTTTTCCTCACTCCCGTCTGACAGACGCGAGTAGAGGAGAGCCGATCGGTTGCTCTCCTGACAGGGGGGGTCTGTGCTGATTGTTTATCAGCACAGCCCCCTCTTGGATCCCGCCCAGGACCACTAGGGAAGCTGCCCAGGACCACCAGGATGGCCACCACACTAGACCACCAGGTATGCCCCCTAGACCCCCAGGGAAATACCAATATGTGCCCAGGCAGCTGCCAATCTGTGCCCAGGCAGCTGCCAATCAGTGCCCACTCCAATGCCTACCACTGCCAGTGCCACCAGGGATGCCTATCAGTGCCTCATATCAGTGCTGCGTATCAGTGCCCATCAGTGCCACATATCAGTGCCCATCAGTGCCCAGCAAGGCCGCCTATCAGTGCCCATCAGTGCCCAGCAGTGCCGCCTATCAGTGCCCATCAGTGCCACCTATCAGTGCCACCCTATCAGTGCCCATGTGCCGCCTTTCAGTGCCCATCAGTGTCGCCTATCAGTGCCCATCAGTGGCAACCAGTGCCACCCAGTGCCACCCATGAGTGCCCATCAGTGCCGCCTATTAATGCCCATCAGTGCTGCATATCAGTGCCACCCATCAGTGCCGCCTACCAGTGCCCATAAGTGCCGCATATCAGTGCCCATCGTCAGTGCCCGTCAGTGCCCGCTCATTGGTGCCACCTCATCGGTGCCGCCGTATCAGTGCCTGTCAGTGCCGCCGTATCAGTGCCCATCAGTGAAAGAGGAAACTTACTTATTTACAAATTTTTTTAACAGAAACAAAAGCAAAACTTTTATTTTTTTCTAAATTTTTGGTCTTTTTTTATTTGTTTAGCAAAAAATAAAAACCGCAGAGGTGATCAAATACCACCAAAAGAAAGCTCTATTTGTGGGAACAAAATAATAAAAATTTAGTTTGGGTACAGTGTTGTATGACCGCGCAATTGTCATTCAAACTGCGACAGCGCTGAAAGCTGAAAATTGGTCTGGGCGGGAAGGTGTATAAGTGCCCTGTATTGAAGTGGTTAAGGGACTTTTCACAGAAGTTCACAGAAATAACCTAGGTAATGGGACTTACTATAATGAATATTGTTTATATGTTACGCATTGGATAATACGAGTGGTCTTGATGAACTGCAATCTAACCCAAAATATTCCTTCCCACATAGTTTTGTTAACCCATTTTATCCCTACAGGTACTTAACTGAGTTATTTTCTGGCCATAGGCGGCCCTGATGAACTTGTATTTGTTTTGGTATTTTTATTATTAGAGATGCTTTTTTTCTCTTATTTTTTTTTCTCTATGAGTGAACCAATACTTTTTGATTGGATACGGTGGTTCTCCGGTTCTGTTCTTCCTCTTGGAATTTCTTGCGCCCCTTAAGCCGCCCCCAGACCCCCACTACAGATATGTGGGACTCTGATGGTGGCACTGGAGCCTCTCAGGGATTTTTTGAATTTCCTCAGAGACGCTCCTATACCCTACTGATATCATATTACTTATCAGTATTTCTTGCATATATTAGGGTTGTTCATTTGTATTATGTTTTCTTTCCCTCTGTCTCTTTCTTTTCTCTCTCTCTGTGTGGTGGTCGTGGCGTGCGGTCCGGGTTGTGCATACTTTGACATAATAATTGTCTTTGACCAGTTATGGCCCCACATAAATATATTATCCTTGAATATAAAAGGATTCAATATTCCAAATAAGCGCACTAAAGCAACAAAGCTCCCTCGCTGCCAAAAAGGCTCATGTTATCTGTCTACAGGAAACCCACTTCATTGATAAGGCCTCTCCTAAATTCCTTTCTGCCTCATACCCTCAATTCTATACAGCCTCAGCTACTGTCAAGCAACGTGGGACACTTATTGGGTTCCATAGAACTATGCCATTTACTCTTGTCTCTCAACTAAATGACCCTGAGGGTAGATATCTCCTACTTTCAGGATATATTTCAGATACACCAGTAACAATTGTATCATATTATGCCCCTAATAAATGCCCGGAGGCTTTCCTATCACATCTTTTCCAAATTATAGATACACACAAGTTTGGGACAACTATTTTATGTGGGGATTCAAATACTACTGTTTTTCCGTATTTGGATAAATCCCCATCATCTGTTGTTACAAATACCAACAAATTATCCCTCCAACGTATACTAAATATGCATGGTTTAGTAGACTCTTGGAGAGAACTTAACCCACACAATTCCTTTTTGCGTATAGATCACATTTTGATTCTATCTAGTATGCTACCAGAGATTATTTCTTCTAAAATTATTCCCTTCCCTTGGACTGATCATTGTGCGATTGTCACCACCATAGCTTCTCCAATACCCAGGTCACAAGATACAACTTGGTATATCAACAATTCAACACTAACTCATCCATCCCATCGTTTAGAGATAGAAGCTGCACTCACAAATTACCTTTCATTCAATGACACTGCAGATATCTCCACCCTTACTCTGTGGGAAACATATAAAACTGTCATTCGTGGTAAACTTATACAACAGGCTGCATCCCTTAAAAGAGAACGTAAGATTTTGTTTGCAAAGTTGGAATCTAATTTTATTACAAGTCACTTGGCTTTTCAATCTACTCTTAACGCTACTACAAATGCAAATTTAGAAAAAGAACGTCTTGACCTGGATCTATTTTTAACTGACTCAGCAGATAAAGTCTTACGTAAAAAATTTCACATGCAATATCTTAAGGCTAACAAACCTGACACCTTGATGGCACGTATTCTTCAGAAGAATGTATTCTTCAGAGAATATAACAATCACAAACATCTATAAGACTGAAAACGTCTCGTGATGCAAACACTAGTAATCCAGTTAAAATACTAGAGATTTTTTTGTTCTAACCTAGCTAAATTTTACTCCCCTACCATTGACGTCGACAAAACAAAGGCAGACGATCTGTTCTCCGGTATCATTCTCCCCACTTTAGAACAAACAAAATGATCTTCTTGAGAAACCTATCACAACATTAGAAGTTCAAAATGCCATTAAATCCTTAAAACTTCATAATAGACCAGGTCCGGACGGTTTCTCCGCAACATACTATAAACAATGACTTCCATAGTAGCCATGATTCCCAAACCTCGTTCAGACCTCACCTCCTGGACGAATTATCACCCCATATCCCTTCTAAATTTGGATATCAAATTATTAGCCAAGATCATAGCGACTAAATACGATTATAGGCCGACTAAAACATTGCGACCAAACAGGTTTCATTGCCCATGCGACAGGCAGGCGACAATATAAGACGAGCCCTTTTACTTATCCATACTGCTAAAAAGAGACAAATCCCAACCTGTCTTCTATCTTTAAAATCCTCTATTTTAGTAGTGAACAATTTATCATCTTATGACCATGCACCCATTCGTTCACAGTTTAAACCCATTCGGGTGGACGGGTGGTCTGGAGACATGATTCATTTGATCTGCAGATCATTGAGGGAATTTTTATCTTTATTTTTCTTTTTTATGGATCTTATATTCTCTTTTGGATAGATCAAGTTTAATCTAGATCCTTTTGTTCTTTATCTTCCTGTATATATATTAATGTTCTTTCTTTTATGATTTAATAGATATTGTAACATCAAATGTAGGACATTGTCTTTTTATAATCGTATCTTATGTACAAGCTGATACACTGTTCTATTTCATTATTATTGTAAATCTCAATAAACATATTGAACAAGAAAATTACATGTGGGGTGGCTAACCGTCCTTATGTACCACCTAATATCTCTATTTTTATGTGGAATATCTCTGAAATTATGTGAGATCTAACGTTAAAACCACTTGATCTTACCTGATCTAACGAATATCTATTAGCCTGAATGATTTTTGGTCAGAAAATTGCATGTGGGGGCTAACTCATTCTTATGTACCACCTAATATCTCTATTGTTATGTGGAATATCTCTGAAATTATGTGAGATCTAATGTTAAAACCACTTGATCTTACCGGATCTAACAAATATCTATTAGCCTGAATGATTTTTGGTCAGAAAATTGCATGTGGGGGCTAACTCATTCTTATGTACCACCTAATATCTCTATTGTTATGTGGAATATCTCTGAAATTATGTGAGATCTAATGTTAAAACCACTTGATCTTACCGGATCTAACAAATATCTATTAGCCTGAATGATATTTGGTCATAAAATTGCATGTGGGGGGCTAACCCATCCTTATGTACCACCTAATATCTCTATTTTTATGTAGAATATCTCTGAAATTATGTAAGATCTAATGTTAAAACCACTTGATCTTACTGGGTCTAATGAATATCTATTAGCCTGAATGATTTTTGGTCAGAAAATTTCATTCTTATGTACCACCTAATATCTCTATTGATATGTGGAATATCTCTGAAATTATGTGAGATCTAACGTTAAAACTACTTGATCTTACAGGATCTAACGAATATCTATTAGCCTGAATGGTTTTTGGTCAGAAAATTGCATGTGGGGGGGCTAACCCGTCCATATGTAACACCTAACATCTCTATTTTTATGTTGAATAACTCTGAAATTATGTGAGATCTAATGTTAAAACCACTTGATTTTACTGGATCTAATGAATATCTATTAGCCTGAATGATTTTTAGCCAGAAAATTGCATGTGGGGGGCTAACCCGTCCTTATGTACCACCTAATATCTCTATTTTTATGTGGAATATCTCTGAAATTATGTGAGATCTAACATTAAAACCACTTGATCTTACAGGATCTAATGAATATCTATTAGCCTGAATGATATTTGGTCATAAAATTGCATGTGGGGGGCTAACCCATCCTTATGTACCACCTAATATCTCTATTTTTATGTGGAATATCTCTGAAATTATGTAATATCTAACGTTAATTATGATCTTGATCTTACTGGGTCTAATGAATATCTATTAGCCTGAATGATTTTTGGTCAGAAAATTGCATTCTTATGTACCACCTAATATCTCTATTGTTATATGGAATATCTCTGAAATTATGTGAGATCTAATGTTAAAACCACTTGATCTTACCGGACCTAATGAATATCTATTAGCCTGAATGATTTTTTGGTCAGAAAATTGCATGTGGGGGGGCTAACCCATCCTTATGTACCACCTAATATCTCTATTTTTATGTGGAATATCTCTGAAATTATGTGACATCTAACATTAAAACCACTTGATCTTACCGGATCTAACAAATATCTATTAGCCTGAATGATTTTTGGTCAGAAAATTGCATGTGGGTGGCTAACCCGTCCTTATGTACCACCTAATATCTCTATTTCTATGTGGAATATCTCTGAAATTATGTGACATCTAACATTAAAACCACTTGATCTTACTGGATCTAACAAATATCTATTAGCCTGAATGATTTTTGGTCAGAAAATTGCATGTGGGGGGGCTAACCCATCCTTATGTACCACCTAATATCTCTATTTTTATGTGGAATATCTCTGAAATTATGTGACATCTAACATTAAAACCACTTGATCTTACCGGATCTAATGAATATCTATTAGCCTGAATGATTTTTTGGTCAGAAAATTGCATGTGGGGGGGCTAACCCATCCTTATGCACCACCTAATATCTCTATTTTTATGTGGAATATCTCTGAAATTATGTGACATCTAACATTAAAACCACTTGATCTTACCGGATCTAACAAATATCTATTAGCCTGAATAATTTTTGGTCAGAAAATTGCATGTGGGTGGCTAACCCGTCCTTATGTACCACCTAATATCTCTATTTCTATGTGGAATATCTCTGAAATTATATGAGATCTAATGTTAAAACCACTTGATCTTACTGGATCTAACAAATATCTATTAGCCTGAATAATTTTTGGCCAGAAAATTGCATGTGGGGGGCTAACCCATCCTTATGTACCACCTAATATCTCTATTTTTATGTGGAATATCTCTGAAATTATGTAAGATCTAACGTTAAAACCACTTGATCTTACTGGGTCTAATGAATATCTATTAGCCTGAATGATTTTTGGCCATAAAATTGCATGTGGGGGGCTAACCTGTTCTTATGTACCACCTAATATCTCTATTGTTATGTGGAATATCTCTGAAATTATGTGAGATCTAATGTTAAAACCACTTGATCTTACCGGATCTAACAAATATCTATTAGCCTGAAGGATTTCTGGTCAGAAAATTGCATGTGGGGGGCTAACCTGTCCTTATGTACCACCTAATATCTCTATTTTTATGTGGAATATCTCTGAAATTATGTGAGATCTAACGTTAAAACCACTTGATCTTACAGGATCTAACAAATATCTATTAGCCTGAATGATTTTTGGTCAGAAAATTGCATGTGGGGGGCTAACCCGTCCTTATGTACCACCTAATATCTCTATTTTTATGTGGAATATCTCTGAAATTATGTGAGATCTAACGTTAAAACCACTTGATCTTACAGGATCTAACGAATATTTATTAGCCTGAATGATTTTTGGTCAGAAAATTGCATGTGGGGGGCTAACCCATCCTTATGTACCACCTAATATCTCTATTTTTATGTGGAATATCTCTGAAATTATGTAAGATCTAATTTTAAAACCACTTGATCTTACTGGGTCTAATGAATATCTATTAGCCTGAATGATTTTTGGTCAGAAAATTGCATGTGGGGGGGCTAACCCGTCCTTATGTACCACCTAACATCTCTATTTTTATGTGGAATATATCTGAAATTATGTGAGATCTAATGTTAAAACCACTTGATCTTACTGGATCTAATGAATATCTATTAGCCTGAATGATTTTTGGCCAGAAAATTTGATAATAGGGGGGCAGCCCCCCTCATTAATCACTTAAAAAGTCTCTAAGTATGTGAGATCTAACGTTAAAACCCCTTGATCTTACCGGATCTAACAAACAGCTTCCAAAATAGCTAACTGTTTGGTCAATTTTTTGATAAGGGGGGGCTGATGACGGGTTAGCACCCCCAGCAAATAACTGTTAATATTGCTTCTTTTGTGTGAGATCTAACGCAAACAACGGTTGATCTAACCTGATCTAACAAAGATCTAACAAACTGCATAAGATTTTTTCAAAAATTTTTATATGGGGGGCTAATCCAGCAGAGGTGACAACTGCTGAAGCAATTTTTCACAAATGGAAGAAATACAAAATAATCATCAATCGCCCTCAGTCTGGCGCTCCATGCAAGATTTTGCCTCATGGGGTAAGGATGATCATGAGAAAAAGTGGGGGATCAGCCCAGGACTACACAGTGGGAGCTTGTGAATGATCTCAAGGCAGTTAGGACCACAGTCATCAAACAAACCACTGTTAACACAATACGTCACCATGGGTTGAAATCCTGCAGCGCCCGCAAGGTCCCCCTCCTCAAGAAGGCACATGTACAGGTCCCTCTGAAGTTTGCCAATGAACATCTAAATGATCCAGAGAAGGATTGGGAGAAAGTGCTGTGGTCAGATGAGACCAAAACTGAGCTCTTTGGCATTAACTCGACTCGCCGTGTTTGGAAAAAGAAAAATGCCTAGAGTCCCTACAGTAAAGAACGGAGGTGGAAACATTATGCTTTGGGGATGTTTCTCTGCTAAAGGTACAGGACTGACTTTGCCACATTGAGGGGCCAATGGACGGGGCCATTTATTGTAAAATCTTGGATGAAAACCTTTGTCCCTCAGCCAGAACACTGAAGATGGGTCATGGATGGGTCTATCAGCATGGCAACGACCCAGAACATACCATCAAGGCAACAAAGGAGTGGCTCAAGAAGAAGCACATTCAGTCTCCAGACCTTACTCCTACAGAAAATGTATAGAGGGAGCTGCAACTCCAAGTTGCCAAGCGACAGCCAAGAAACATTAAGGATTTAGAGAAGATCTGTAAAGAAGAGTGGACCAAAATCCCTCCTGAGATGTGTGCAAACCTGGAAACCAACTACAAGAAACGTCTTACTTGCTTGCCAACAAAGGTTTCTCCACCAAGTACTAAGTCATGTTTTGCTTGGGGATCAAATACTTATTTTACTCAATGAACTGCCTCTCAATTTATAACATTTGTATCATGTGTTTTTTCTGAATTTTTGGATGATATTCTGTCGCTATCATTTAAAATACGCCTATGATAAAAATGATAGACCCTTAATTTCTTTGTAAATGGGCAAACTTACAAAATCTGTAGGGGATCAAATAATTATTTTCCCCACTGTAATACAGAAAATATGTAGATTTTCATTGAAAATGTGGAAATGTTTGTCACATCCACACAACAAACATTTTATACATAGACCCTTTAGTTTTCTAAAGCACTATTTATCATAACGAAGTTTTTTTTCCACCTTTACTGTTTTCACTTTTTTTTCATAGTTGGTTGTATATCAAGACTGTCTTCTGTAGCCTCTTTACATCCACCTTCAGTCTACATATATGCACTTCAGCAATAGAGATGAGTAAACAAGGCAAAATATTGTTCAAAGGATGTTTGACAAGCCCATCAAAAAGTGTAAAGGGATTGAATCTTGTTATTTCTTTTCTTTTTCAAGGCCAATTAGCAATTTTTTGTTAAAAAAATGTATGGGTAGCTGGGCATTGGCATTGGGGACATGTACCAATGCAAAAAAAAAAAATGTGTAACTTTGCACTACTGCCGCTAAAAGACAGATCACTGTTGGCTTCTGTTTGTAAGGAAAAAAAAAAAGAAAGAATCCTGGGGTGAACATCGTCATTCATGGCAGGTAGTTATTAGGGATGGGCCAAACAGACCCCTGTTCGGTTCTCACCAGAACTTCCGAACACCGCGAAAGTTCGGACCCGAATAACGAACCCCATTAAAGTCAATGGGACCCGAACGTCAAAAATCAAAAGTGCACATTTTGAAGGCTTATATACAAGTAATTGGGCATACAATGGTTATAGGGGTCAGGGTCCTGCCCTGAGGGACATGTATCAATAAAAAAAAAAAAAATTTTAAATGTCATTTTTAAATGAGCAGTGATTTTTATAATGAAAGCATAAAAATAAAAACATCCTTCCAATATAGTGCCTGGGGGGTCCCCTTAGTCTACCTGTAAAGTGGCCACAATGTAGTGTACCGGGAACAAGATTAGAGATTTTTTTAATACATTCTAGTGTCACTTTGACTTTGGAAAGAAGTAACAGGTGTGTAAAAATTGGCCTTTGGGTGTCAGTGGCGCCTTCCCACTGTAACCCTATAGAGGTAATCTTGATGAAAGCAAGAATTGGCCTTGCTGTAAAACATTGCAATGATATGCACCTGTCAAACAGGTGCAGAAAAATTGGTCTTTGGGTGTCGGTGGTGCTTTCCCACGTAACCTTATAAAGGTACTCTTGATGAAAGGAAGAATTGGAATTGCTGTAAAAAATTGCAATGATATGCACCTGTCAAAGAGGTGCAGAAAATTGGTCTTTGGGTGTTAATTGTGCCCATGAAACCTATACCAGAAACATTCTTCCAGATGAAATGATTGAACACCCTCAAAGCTAGGCAGCCTTGAAATCCTTCAGAGATACCAAATTCCACAAAAGACTTAATCAGTGATATCGGCATCAGGGGCTCCATAGCTGGTAATCCAAGACTGATTCATTTTTATAGAAGTTAAACGGTCCATGGAGTCTGTGGACAGACGTGTTCTATGATCAGTAACAAAACCTCCTGTGGCACTGAATGCCCGTTCTGAAAGCACGCTGGATGCAGGGCAGCCCAACAACTCAATAGCATACTGGGCAAGTTCTGGCCAGTGGTCTATTCTCATGACCCAGTAAGTCAGTGGATCGTCAGCTGGAAAGCTCTCTATCTCTGTTTTGGCCCCGAGGTAATCGTCCACCATGGGATGCAGACGCTGCTGATGGGATGTGGAAGCTGACAGCCCTGGGCAGCGAGGACTAAAGAAATTCCAAAATACCTCACTTAGGTGGACACCTTCTCCAATGCTCCCCTCTTGACCAACAGAAGCCTCAAAATTACGTTTTCCACCACACTGTAACCTACTGGAGTCAGGTAAAATGTTCAATAAAATCCTCTTTAACATGTCCTCAAGAGATTTTATCTTCTGCACTCTCTGTGGGGACGGGATGAGTTCTGATACCGTCTCCTTATAACGGTGGTCAAGGAGGGTTGCCAACCATCATCCTTCTCCTTTATGCCACGTATTCTTGAGTCCTTTGCCAGACTTTGAAGCATGAGGTTGCCTATGCGCCTCAAATTTGCAGAGGCTTGAGAAGCAGACTCCTCAGGGTCACTCAGGATGACAGCATCTGGAACTTCCTCCTCCCAGCCACGTACTACTCCCAAGGGTCCTGGGGTTGGAAAGCCATCTCTTATAGATTGACGCATGTCTTCCTCTTCTTCGAAGCCTATGAAAGTGCCAGAATCCTCCTCTTCATCCTTCTCCCCTCTCTCCTCTTGTGTGTTCTGTGATATAGCAATGATGGTGTCTGGATAAATTGGGCCTTGAGAGAAAAGGAAGTCCTCCTCTTCCTCCTGCTGCTCTGCCTCCAGTGCCCTGTCCATAATGCCATGCAGAGTCTGCTCCAGCAGGAACACAACAGGGATTGTGTTACTGGTGCATGCACTGTCACTGCTCACCATCCTTGTGGCCTCCTTAAATGGTGACAATACAGTGCATGCATCCTTAATGATCAGCAGTTGATGCAGGGAAAAAAAGGCCTGAGCCCGTCGTTGTGCTGTACTGACACAGGTACTTGTTGATGTCCCTCTGCTGCTTGTATAGCCGCTGCAGCATTGCCAAAGTCGAGTTCCACCTGGTGGGCATGTCACAAATCAGGTGGTTTATGGGCAGGTGGAATTTCTGCTGAATTTCAGCCAACCGGGCGCTGGCTGTGTATTACAGCCTGAAATGGCTACAGAGATTTCTGGCCTGTTTTAGTACATCTTGTAACCCTGGGTACGTACTTAGGAAACGCTGCACCACCAAATTGAGGACATGTGCCAGGCATGGCACATATGCAAACTTTCCCTGTCTAAGGGCGGACAGGAGGTTTGAGCTATTATCGGACACCACCATTCCAGGCTCCAGCTGGCTTGGTGTGAACCACCTTTGGGCCTGTCCCTGCAAAGCTGCAAGTATCTCTGCTCCAAGGTGGTTCCTGTCCCCTAAACACACCAGCTAAAGCACTGCATGGCACCTTTTAGCCTGACTCATGGAATAGCCCTTTGAATGCTTAGGGGGTACCTGATATTCATAGGAAAATTCTGCAGAGGAGGGCATGGAGGGGGCGGAGGAGGAGGAAGGGGTAGAGCTCACAGGTCTGGCATCATCACCACCAGCTGTACGAAGATGTGGGGGCACAACAAGCTGCAGCACCGAGCCCTGTCCTGAATCCTTTCAAGTTGCAAGCAGCTGTCAGGTCTCTCACTTACCAGACCGGAGAGTCCACTTGGGCAGAGGGTAGGCTCCCTTACGTATCCGACTCGCGGCCCCTGGTAGAGCAGACAGGAGGCCCACGAGTGCGGAGTGGTATGAGAGCCTGTGCAGGAGTCCGTGTTCTGGAGGTTAGCAGTCTTCAAACAGCAGATGATAGTCAGTGGCACAGACAACAGATTCTGAGCAGGAGCTGGAGACAGGTTAGTGCACAAGCTGGGTTTGGCAACAGGCGGGCAGCAGAGGTACAAAAGGAGCAGGCAGAAGCGAAGTCAAAACAGGCCGGGGTCAAATGCAGGCGGAGGTCAGGAGAGTCCAAAAGGCAAGCCGGGTCGTCAACAGATCAGGAACACAGGAATCACAGGAACTAGGAACAGGAAACAGGAAACAGAAACTAGGCACGGAGCTGTTGATCAGGCAGCACTGATCAGAGGGAGAAGCAAGCCTAAATAGGCTGATTGGCGCCAAACGCTGCGTTCGTGCATGCACCGTTACGCACAGGCGCCCGCGCACCCGCACGCGCCCGAGCACGGCCCCGGACAGCGGCATGCACACCAGTGCCACCAGGCGAACGCATAGCAGCGCCCATAGGCATACGCGCCCGTGCACCACCGCGTCCACCACGGCCAGCCGGCATGCCAACACCAGTGCCCATAGAAGCAGGCGCCCGAGCACCCGCAGGAAAGCGTGCACCAATGCGCCCTGGTGCGCGACGACGCCCAATCAGGTAAGCTCTCTGACAGTGCCCCCTCCTCAAGGGCAGACACCGGATGCCCAATTGGGCCAACTTGGAGGCATGTGAGTCCTTGAAAGCTAGCAGGAGTTCCCCGGCATGCAAATTATCTTCTGGTTCCCATGAATTGTCTTCAGGGCCATATCCCTTCCACTTTATGAGGTATTGGGTTTGATTTCGTCTTTTTCTGCAGTCTAATATTGCCTCTACTTCAAATTCCTCCTCGTTGTCTACAAGGATGGGTTTGGGTGGACCGACAGTACGGCCAACAAAAGAATTGGGGATAACCGGCTTTAAGAGAGATACATGGAAAACCGGGTGCACCTTCAGGGAATTCGGCAGATCAAGCTCGTAGGCAACATCATTAATTTTCCTCCTTACCAGGAAGGGACCCAGGAACTTAGGGCCTAGTTTTTTGGATGGACATGCCAGTTTCAGATTGGTGGTAGATAACCATACTGGGTTACCAGGTTCCAACACGAGTTCTCCACGCCTCTTCTTGTCAAACACCTTCTTATAACCTGCTTGGGCCTTGGCCATGGTATCTTGTAACAGCTTATTGTTCACCGAGAAGAAATTCAGGGTCTCAGATACTGCAGGAACAGAACATTCAGGTATTGATCCAGGTAAAAAGGTCGGATGAAAGCCATAGTTGGCATAGAATGGAGTCTGGTTGGCGGCTGAATGCAAGGAATTATTATAAGAGAACTCCGCAATAGGGAGTAGGGGGGCCCAATCGTCCTGGGAGAATGCGGAGAAGCAGCAGAGATACTGCTCCAGCGTCTGATTCGTCCTCTCAGTTTGCCCATTGGACTGGGGATGGTAGGCCAAGGAGAATGCCAACTCAATTTCCAAGGAGCCACAGAGGGCCTTCCAGAATCTGGAGGTGAATTGGACACCACGGTCAGAAACTATATTCTTCGGAACTCCATGCAGCCTGACAATTTCTTTAATAAACATATCAGCCGTCTCCATGGCCGATGGGGTACCCTTCATTGGGAGAAAATGAGCCATTTTAGACAATCTGTCTATGACGACAAAGATGGAGGAGAAGCCTTCTGATGGGGGGAGTTTAACGACAAAATCCATTGAGATCATGCTCCATGGTCTCTCTGGGACTGGAAGAGGTTTTAACAGTCCCCAAGCTCTGGCCCTGCTGGTTTTGCTTCTAGCGCAAGTATTGCAGGAATCAGTGAACCTTCTACGATCCCTGATGAGATGAGGCCACCAGAAGGTACGTAGTACCAGATCACTCATTTTTCGTGAGCCGAAATGTCCAGCTAATTTGTGATCGTGACACAGTTCCAATACCTGTACCCTTAGTTCTTCGGGGACCACAATCTTGTTTTCATGCCAAAATAGGCCATCCTTGGTACAGGCCCCAGCAGGCGGCGGCGCCCCCATAGAAGCCCGTCTGATTCGAGAGATTAGATCTTCCTGAAGAAGCAAGAAATTCCCAGGGGAAAGGATGGTATCTGGAGGTGCGGTTTCTTCTGAATCATGGAACATTCGTGAGAGTGCGTCAGATTTAATATTTTTGGATCCGGGTCTGAAGGTGACATGGAACTGGAATCAAGAAAAAAAAAGTGCCCATCTGGCCTGCTGGGGTCTTAACCTCTTAGCCGTTCTCAGGTATTCCAGGTTTTTATGGTCCGTGTAGACCAGTATGGGATAAGCAGCACCCTCCAGAAGGTAACGCCATTCCTCCAAGGCCACCTTAATAGCTAGGAGTTCACGGTCACCCACATCGTAGTTTCTCTCTGAAGGTGAGAGTTTTCATGAGAAAAACCCCACAGGGTACAGAAGAGCTTTGGTGCCTTGTCGTTGTGAGAGTACGGCCCCTACTGCAATTTCGGAAGCGTCAACTTCCAACACAAATGGTAGAGCTGGGTTGGGGTGTTTTAAAATAGTGGCTGAGGTAAATAGAGCCTTGAGTTCCTCGAAGGCCGACTGCGCCTTAGGAGTCCAGCAAAACCGACTTCCTTGTTTGGTAAGTTCAGTAATAGGAGCGATTATCAAAGAGAACCCTTTTATGAATTTTCTATAGAAGTTGGCAAAGCCAATAAAACGTTGTACCCCTTTCTTATCAATAGGTGCAGGCCAGTCCAGGATAGCAGATACCCTTTAGGGATCCATCTTGATGCCCTCAGGGGAGATGATCAGGCCCAGAAACTGAATGCATTGAAGCTCAAACTCACATTTCTCAAGTTTTGCATAGAGCCCATGTTGCCTAAGTCGGGTGAGAACATTTCGCACATGCCTGCGGTGGTCGGTCAGAGAGGCGGAGAAAATCAAAATATCGTCCAGATAGACTATGACATAGAGGTCTAGGAAGTCACGGAATACGTTGTTGACAAAGTGCTGGAAGGTGGCTGGTGCGTTGCACAGGCCAAAGGGCATGACAAGGTACTCATAGTGCCCGAATCGAGTATGAAAAGCTGTTTTCCACTCATCCCCTTCTCTTATGCGAATTAAGTTGTATGCCCCGCGGAGATCCAGCTTGGTGAAAACTCTTGCGGTTCCCAGTCTCTGGAATAACTCGGGTACTAAGGGTAACGGGTATCTGTTCTTTACAGTAATTTTGTTTAATTCCCGGTAGTCGATACAGGGACGTAGGGTGTGGTCCTTCTTCTCCACGAAGAAAATGCCTGCACCGGCTGGAGACGTGGAAGGGCAGATAAACCCTTTCTTTAAGTTCTCGTCAATGTAGTTTTTTTAAGGTGCCCAGCTCCTGCTCAGTTAGTGGAAAAATCCTTCCAAAGGGAACTTCGGTTCCAGGTAAAAGTTCTATTGGGCAGTCATAAGGCCTGTGAACTGGAAGAGTCTCTGCCCCCTTCTTACTGAAGACATCCTGGAAGTCCCGATAGGCCTCGGGAAGAGATGGGCAAAGTTTGGTATCCGAATCCAAACAAAGACATTGAGTCGGTGAGACGGGGGTCCCACGTAAGCAATGTTGCCTGCAGTAGTCAGATGAGAATTGGATTATTCCTGTGGACCAGTCAATGCTGGGGTTATGTGCCTGTAGCCAGGGCATTCCGAGAATGATTGGGAAGAGAGGGGAGGAGATGACATCCAAACGTAAGAGTTCTTGATGTTCCGGGCCTATGGTGGCCAGTAGCGGAACAGTCTCACAGGTGACTGGACCTGAACTAAGGGTAAAGCCATCAGCTAGGAATACTGCAAGACCCTGGGTCTTAGGTTAAAGAGGAATGCCATGATTATTGACAAAGGTTTGATCAATGAAGCCACTGCATGCTCCAGAGTCAATAATGACCGACACCGGGATGTTCTTTCCGGGAAGCTGTAATACAACAGAGATAGTCAAATGGTTACCAGGTTTGGGCAAAACAGATGCACAAGCGGAAGAAGACGTCAGACACTTACGTATCTTGATAGGGCAGGTCCTCACAAAATGTCCTTTCCCCCGCAATACAGGCATAGGTTGTGCGTACGTCTGCGCATCATCTCTTTCGGGGTAAGGGATGGCCGGAGCAGACCAAGCTGCATGGGTTCGGGTGCTTCTGTGGCTGAAGTAGAGGAGAGAGGCAATTGGTTGGGGGAACTGGGAACTCTAGGGAGCATCCAAATAGGACGAGGGTGACCGGAGGACCTCTCAGAGCGTCTTTCTCTCAGACGTCGGTCAATTTGAATAGAAATTGAATTGAAAATTAGGTTAATAAGTTCATCCAGAGTCTGGGGTATCCCAACACGTGCCAGTTCATCCTTAAGGGGATCAGATAACCCCATTCGAAATTGATGACGCAAGGCAGCATCGTTCCACTCTGTATCAGAGCTCCAACGACGAAACTCAACTGCGTAGTCTTCGGCCGCTCTGCGGCCTTGCTGCAGGGAATGCATGGCTGCCTCAGCAGTAGTAGTAAGTTGAGGGTCCTCGTACAATTGGGACATTGCCAGGAAGAAAGCGTCCAGGGTATCTAAGGATCTGGACTTCTGCTCCAGTAAATGATGAGCCCAAGTCTGGGGCTCGCCGGACAGCAGTGCAATGACAAATCCCACCTTAGTGGCGTCCAGAGAGAACGTGCGAGGCTGTAGCGCAAAGTAAAGCTCGCAGGCGTTACGGAAGGCCCGGTATTTGCGACGATCTACAGTAAATTTCTCAGGTGTGGGTACCCTGGGTTCCGGAGGGAGCATTACTACGGAGGGTGCTGAGGAGAGTCCGGCAGATGGTGCCCCTTGGGGGGGAGGAGCAGCTGAGAGGGCTTGGACCTGACCCTCTAATCTGGTGTAGCCTTCTTGTAGGCTCTTGACTGCTTGGGTAAGGCCCGCAAGGTGCCTACAAAGTTCATCCATGGGGGAGGCCCCCTGCCCGGACTCGGTCATGGCTGCCTGATACTGTCAGGTCTCTCACTTACCAGACCGGAGAGTCCACTTGGGCAGAGGGTAGGCTCCCTTACGTATCTGACTCGCGGCCCCTGGTAGAGCAGACAGGAGGCCCACGAGTGCTGAGTGGTATGAGAGCCTGTGCAGGAGTCTGTGTTCTGGAGGTTAGCAGTCTTCAAACAGCAGATGATAGTCAGCGGTACAGACAACAGATGCTGAGCAGGAGCTGGAGACAGGTTAGTGCACAAGCTGGGTTTGGCAACAGGCGGGCAGCAGAGGTACAGAAGGAGCAGGCAGAAGCGAAGTCAAAACAGGCCGGGGTCAAATGCAGGCGGAGGTCAGGAGAGTCCAAAAGGCAAGCCGGGTTGTCAACAGATCAGGAACACAGGAATCACAGGAACTAGGAACAGGAAACAGGAAACAGGAAACAGGAACTAGGCACGGAGCTGTTGATCAGGCAGCACTGAACAGAGGGAGAAGCAAGCCTAAATAGGCTGATTGGCGCCTAACGCCGCGTTCGTGCATGCACCATTACGCACAGGCGCCCGCGCACCCGCACGCGCCCGAGCGCGCCCCCGGACAGTGGCATGCATACCAGCGCCACCAGGCGAACGCATAGCAGCGCCCATAGGCATACGCGCCCGTGCACCACCGCGTCCACCACGGCCAGCCGGCATGCCAACACCAGTGCCCATTGAAGCAGGCGCCCGAGCACCCGCAGGAAAGCGTGCACCAATGCGCCCTGGCACGCGACGACGCCCAATCAGGTAAGCTCTCTGACAGCAGCGTTACCCAGTGTGCTGTGAATGAAATATATCATTCTTGCCCATGCTTGCTGGACCACGTGTCAGCAGTAAGGTGGATTTTACGGCTGACTGCCTTGCTCAAAGATGTCAGAATATTCCCTTCCGCGTGATGGTAGAGCGATGGAACGGCCTTACGTGAAAAGTAGTAGCGACTAGGAACCTGCCATTGTGGTACTGCACATTGTGCGAATTCACAGAAGGGGGCAGAATCCACCAGGCTGAAAGACAGAAGTTGGAGAGCCAACAGCTTTGACAAGCTTGCATTTAGACGCTGGGCACGTGGGTGGCAGGGACTGTATTTTTTTCCGGCTGCAGCAGGTGGGGCAGAGAAATTTGCCGGCTACAGTCTACAGCTGGTGGTGTGCTGCTGGCAGATGTGCTGCTAGGACCTGGGACACCCTGTGCTATATCATCATCCCTGTCAGTGGAGACTGCTGAGAGGTAATGACTCGGTATAGCAGGGGCAGACTGAAGTGGGTAAGGAGGAGGAGGAGGGTCAGGATTTGTGCCCCTTTTGTGTGGCTTTTAGGTGCTCTTGCCAAGGGGCTGAGTGGTTGGACGTTAAATGCCTTGTTAGGCATGTGGTACCCAAATGGTTGGTGTTTTTGCCACGTTTGATGTGCCTGAGACACAGTTTGCAGATAGCAACAGTGCGATCTGCTGCAGATGTGCTGAAAAAGGCCCAGGCAGCTGAGCTTTGGGGAGTGGGCCGGGAGATAACAGCTGCAGAATGTGATGGAATAGGGTGGCTGCACTCTACTCTTTCTTGATGTCGGCCTCTTTGGGGTTGTGCTGCCTTACCTTCAGTTTCCTCCTCTGCTCTGGCACCCAAGTCGCATCAGTGACATCATCATCATCATCATCATCTCCATCTCCTCCATCTTCATCATTACCACTGGAGACAACTTGGCAATACGCTGCGGCTTGGGAAACATGAATACCAATTTGTCTACCAGTGTTCCTCCCTCTCTCTAGGCTCATGTCCCTGTCATCCTCAACCTCAGAACCAACATCTGAATCCAGTAATGGTTGGGCATCATCAAGGGGCAAGTGGCTGACGCTGTGGTCAAATACCTCAGGTGACTCATCAATGGCTGATGTTGGGGCTATAGCCAGAATAGATGTGGACAAGGAGGCAGGTTTATCCACTCTGGCAACTGCAGGGGACTGCACACTTGTCTCTGCTTGCATGACAGAGGATGAGGAGGATGAGGAAAGTTTACTAAGCCAGTCCACCACCTCCCCTGCCTGCTATGGCCGAATAGCACGGGCAAACTCACTAAACAGAGGAAATGATGCCCTGTCTAAGGAGTGACCATCACGTCCACCTTTGCCTGTGGACACATTTGTTGTTGGCCCCCTTACAGTGCCAAGGGAACATCTGCCCCTCCTTGTTGTCCTCTCAGACATTATTGGGATGGAGGGGGTGGTGCTTATAAGCAAATTTAAAGAAGAAGTTGAAATCTGTACGTAGATGCACTTTAATCAATGTAAAGAGGTGTTTGGTGCACTTTAATTTGAGTAATCAAGCTACACAGACACACTCCACGGATACACTATAATATACTGCTTTATGGTGTTAAATTGGCAGTAACGCATGCAAAACGATATGGTGTTAAACAGGCAGTAATGCACACAGAAGTAAATGGCGTTAAACTGGCAGTAACACACAAAACTATATGGCGTTAAACTGGCAGAAACACACGCAAAACGATATGGCGTTAAACTGGCAGTATTGCACGCAAAACGATATGGCGTTAAACTGGCAGTAACACACACAAAACAATATGGTGTTAAACTGGCAGTAATGCACGGAAAACTATATGGCGTTAAACTGGCAGTAATGCACACAGAAGTAAATGGCGTTAAACTGGCCATAACGCACAAAACTATATGGCCTTAAACTGGCAGTGTATGGGTGTCCCTCGCTCTACTCTGAGTAATAGGTGGATGAGTAAAAGTAATAATAAATTAAACAAGTGAAAATAATCATTGTTAGGTGCTGTGAACACCATTAGGTTTTGCTGCAGCAAAACCCAATGGTGTTCACAGCACCTAACAATGAATAAGATGAATAAAGTGATCTCGCGCAGACTAGCAAATATACAAAATCCAAAAAGTGCAATGTGTAGTCAAGGAGGAGTGCAAACTTCATATATAAGTTGAAGGAACTGTGCAAAAATTGATTACAACAAGGGACATGAAAATATAAACAAATGAAAACAAATATCCACTAAATGGGCAAAAGAGTGGAAAAAATCAATAATGTGCAAAAAGTCGCATGTGCAATATATGATAACAATAATAGCAAATAAATGGTCACTAAATAAGCAAAAAAATGGAGAAAGAGTCAATCAATGTGCAAAAAAATATAAAATCGCATGTGCAAAAAATCGCATGTGCAAAATTGCCAGGAAAATGCGTATATGGGCACATAAAAATGAGTTCATTCTTAAGGGACAGAGAGATGATGATGACTCGTCTTCTATGCATAACGTTAAGTACAAGGGTAATGATTGTTCATGAGGTAGTACACAGAGATGGTGTGGTGATGAGAAAGCAAATCAGTGCTGCTCAGTATCCATGTAAAACTTCATAAATAAATTAATTCCCGAACAGTCAGTCTCCCAGAACTCTCACCTCCTATACTGTAATAAATCGCATGGTAAAGTGAACATAACTCTCCACCGCTCCCCTTTGGCTCCTTCTCCAGCTCACATACACTTCAACAAGGGTTAGAGGTACCTTCTCCAGCTGTGAATGTCTTTACTCAGCCGTCCCTATACACTCCGGTATTTAATAAGGTAGTGATGGGGAAGAGAAAGGATAAAAATGCTTCCAATATTGTAGTGGGGTTAAAAAACCAAGGTACGTTTTATTAAAACAATTAGGTGGACTCTTACATGAAGAACAAAAATAACAGGCAAGAACTGTTTAAAACCGTTTAACAGTTTAAAAAAATAAAAAATAAAATAAAATGCCTGGTTGATTCTCTTAATATCTCTCATCTTTGTGAAATAAAAATTATCTCACTACAACAAAATGGCCGCCATGTGGTGTACATGGATAACCAATAAAATGGCCGTGATGTAAACAATGAACGGTCCATAAGAAAATGGCCGCTCTAATACTTCCGGTTTCAGCACATAAGAACAATGCCTGAACGGCCAATCCGGTTCCCCTAGGGAATAAAATGGCGCTCATTGCAACTTTTTATCTCGTACGGTATTTGCGCAATAATTTTTCAAACGCCATTTTTTTGGAAAAAAAACGGTTTCATGAATTAAAAAATAACAAAACAGTAAAGTTAGCCCAATTTTTTTGTATAATGTGAAAGATGATGTTACGCGGAGTAAATAGATACATAACATGTCACGCTTTAAAATTGTGCACAATCATGGAATGGCCCCAAATTTCATAACCTAAAAATCTCCATAGGCGACGCTTTAAAATTTTTTACAGGTTACCAATTTAGCGTTACAGAGGAGGTCTAGTGCTAGAATTGTTGCACACGCTCTAACGCACGCGGCGATACCTCACATGTGTGTTTTGAGCGGCGTTTACATATGTGGGCGGGACTTGCGTGTGTATTCGCTTCTGAGCGCGAGCTACCGGGCACAGGGGCGTTTTACATTTTTTTTTTATTATTTTTTTTTTTATTTTACTTAATTTTTTTTTATTTTTACACTTTTTTTACATTTTTTTTTTTTTATTACTTTTATTCCTATTACAAGGAATTTAAACATCCCTTGTAATAGGAATCTATGTGACAGGTCCTCTTTATGGAGAGATGCGGGGTCAATAAGACCCCACATCTCTCCTCCAGGCTGGAAAGCATGAGATCGGGTAAATTTTTTTTACCGATCTCATGCTGAGAGCCGCGATCGCGGCTTCGGTTATTTCCGGGTACCCGGGCGTGACGTCATAACATCGCGCCCAGGCCTCCGACACTCATAGAGATGACTGGTGACCATCTGGTCACCAGAAATCTCTATCGTCCTCATCTGGCGCCGGCCGATTCATTCTCCGGGCTCCCGATGGCACGGGAGAGACCGGAGAAGCACCGGATGGCGGCGGGAGGGGGGGGACGTCCACTCCCGTCGCCTATAAGAACGATCAAGTGGCGGAACTGCTGCTATGATCATTCTTATCATGCACAGAATCGCCGGCTGAAAATAATGATATCTGAATAATGTCTGTAGCTACAGGCATTATTCAGATATCACCCCCCAAAGTCCAGGACGTTTATATACAGTGGCCTGTTGTGTATAGGGACGGCTGAGTAAAGACATTCACAGCTGGAGAAGGTACCTCTAACCCTTGTTGAAGTGTATGTGAGCTGGAGAAGGAGCCAAAGGGGAGCGGTGGAGAGTTATGTTCACTTTACCATGCGATTTATTACAGTATAAGAGGTAAGAGTTCTGGGAGACTGACTGTTCGGGAATTAATTTATTTATGAAGTTTTACATGGATACTGAGCAGCACTGATTTGCTTTCTCATTACCACACCATCTCTGTGTACTACCTCATGAATATTTATTACCCTTGTACTCAACCTTATCTATAGAAGACGAGTCATCATCATCTCTCTGTCCCTTAAGAGTGGACTAATTTTTATGTGCCCATATACGCATTTTCCTGGCAATTTTGCACATGCGATTTTTATATATTTTTTTGCACATTGACTCTTTCTCCATTTTTTTTTTTGCTTATTTAGTGGCCATTTATTTGCTATTATTGTTATCATATATTGCACATGCGATTTTTTGCACATGCGACTTTTTGCACATTATTGATTTTTTCCACTCTTTTGCCCATTTAGTGGATATTTGTTTTCATTTGTTTATATTTTCATGTCCCTTGTAATCAATTTTTGCACAGTTCCTTCAACTTATATATGAAGTTTGCACTCCTCCTTGACTGCACATTGCACTTTTTGGATTTTGTATATTTGCTAGTCTGCGCGAGATCACTTTATTCATCTTAAACTGGCAGTAACGCACGCAAAACGATATGGCGTTAAACTGGCAGTAACGCACACAGAATTAAATGGCGTTAAACTGGTATTAACACACACAGAAGTAAATTACGTTAAACTGGCAGCAACGCAATCAAATAGATGTGTTCAACTACACTGACGCTATCTGAACTATCCCTACTCTAGCTATACACTAATGTCAAGATTATTGACATGGTCTCACTACACTACTCTGAAACTATATGAACTGTCCCTACTCTAGCTGCACACTATGCAAAGCTGAATGATGGTCCTCCTCACTACACTCACACTATCCCTAGACTGACACTAAACTAATATTCTACACTGACAATTGAAGCAAAATAGCACAGTATAGCACACTAACTGATTAACTGATAGCACCGAACAGAGCCCTGTTCTATCTCTCTCCAGGCCAAAATCACACTGAAAATGGCTGCCATTGAAAGAATACTTTTATACTGCGGGGCAGGAATGAGCCATGATTGGATGAAGTCATGACGACAGTGTCCAATCATGACTCTGACAGAGCTCTGTGCCCTGATTGGCTGAAGCTTTCACTGCTACAGCCAATCAGGACTTGCAATGCACTGTTCAGCACCGCTATGCATTGTGGTCGGTTTGGGGGGCCGAACAAACGGTCAAACTACCCGTTTGTTCGGCTGTTCGTCAAATGTCTGAACAGCTATAGTTTGGCCCGAACTTATGCTCGAGCCAAACCGTTCGCCCATCCCTAGTAGTTAAGTGTCGGCTGGTTATGACTGACATGGATCTACATCACTGGACAGAGTGACTAATGTTTGATCTACATTGGCAGACATTGTTTATTATTTTTCTTTCTAATAAAGGACTTTCTCACCGTGTAGGTGTTTTTATTTACTTTTTCACATTTTTGTGTTTTCCTTTTTTAGTTTACCACTGTAAAATTAAAGACTTCAACCTGCTGTTTGTTTCAGCTGTTGTTGTTTTAAGCCATGGGGTTCGGGTGAGCAAACTGGCCAAATATGGCCAGTTTGTTCACCCATTTACTGAGCCACAAACAGGCTGGATTTGGGTTGAACCTATGTTCTAACAAACAAATTACTTTTTTCCCAGTGAAATACAGTACCAACTCCAGCAGAATGATTGATCTTTTACCCACTGAGGTTCCACCCACAGCGCACAGATGGGTCTTTCCGTAGTGAGATCCCCCTCTAGCACCCACACAATGGTCTGTCCCCTTTATCCTTTTTTCATCACACACATTCCACAGTTTCTCCTTCACAGGCTTCTCATGATGCAGTCCCACACTCCCACCAAGCAAATGGCATATTAAAAGCTGTCCCTGACCTTTTTATATTAGTATTCGTGTTAGAAGAGAAAGGAAAGTTGGTTTGTATGTGCAGGTTTGTAGTGCATCATAGTGTATAGTAGCATAGGACAGTACACAGAGCACGTTCATGAACCCATTAGTGATCAGATCCACAGAATTAGCCTTATGCTGCGTACACACGACCGGACTTTTCGGCATCAAAGGTCCGACGGAACGAATCCGTCGGACAATTCGATCGTGTGTGGGCTTCATCGGACCTTTTCTGTCTAAAAATCTGACGGACCTTAGAAATAGAACAAGTTTCAAATCTTTCCGATGGACTCGATTCCTATCGAAAAATCAGTTCGTCTGTATGCTAGTCCGACGGACCAAAAACGACGCAAGGGCAGCTATTGGCTACTGGCTATGAACTTCCTTATTCTAGTCCGGTGGTACGTCATCACGTTCGAAACTATCGGACTTTGGTGTAAACGTGTGTAGGCAAGTCCGTTTCGTTGGAACTCCGTCAGAACTCCATCGAAAAGTCCTTCGGGGTTCAGACCAACGAGAAGTCCGCTTGCGTGTACGCGGCATTAGAGTGGTTCTAAAGGCAGAGGTTATTTTACCTTTGTGCAGTCTCTGCATTAGGTTAAAAAAATCTTCTGTGTGCCGCTCCCCCCACCTACCCCACCAACCCCCACCCCCCTTATACTTGCCTGTGCCTATTCAGAGTTGTGAATGAGAGTAGCATTGCTGCTCTTTCTCTTTCTCCTCACTGGCTCAGACACAGCAGCAGGAGCCATTGGGGAGGAGCCAGGAGAGCCAGTGGAGCATTGGGGCTGCTCTGCGCAAAACTATTGCACAGCATAGGCAAGTATAACATTTTTATTATTTTGTTTTTTAAGTTTTACCTGAACAATCATTATAACAACTAGGTCACCTATCCCCAGCTTATGTGCATTCAGTGGGAGTGACCTGCCTGTGGTATATCTGGATTTTCTTCTCACTGATCAACTTCAAAAGCATGTGCAATAACCTTTAGTGAAAGGTTTATGGAGTATGTGCATTAACCACTCCTGTCTTCAATGTATGAACATGCCCATGACAACCAGTTCCCAGCTTGTGTATGTTAACTCTACAGTGCCCTTTTCTCTGTGTATGTGTAATTAACTCTTAACACGTTCATAGAGGAAATAAACAAAATAAAGTGTGGTGCCAATATAAGAAATGCAAAAATTCTTGTATAGTGACATAGAGGAAAAAAGTCCAAAAGAAACAATAAATAAGTCCCACAGTGTTCGTATTTGGTGAAAAGCGCAGTCAGATGACCAGCCACCAATATCAAGTGAATTCAACACTCACCAAAAAATATGGCTACCATTAGAGTAGCATAAATATGTGTGCCGCTCAGCAGAGGAGCTACAGCCGGTCATGACAGACTTGGGCCTAGTGGATCAGGTTCAGCATGGGGACACATCCCGCAGGCACTCTGCCTCTCGTTCTCCTCAGAAACAAACAGCAGTCGGCTCTAATCGCACATCATCCACACGTCAGAACCTATACAAGCGGGGCCGCTTTGACAACCCAGCACCTTCCAATGAGGACTCGATGGACTGACTTGGCCCTGAACCTCGGATCGGTTCCCAACGACTCCCACAGCCACTTCTACTGGCTGCTAAGTCTCCTTGCTGCCAATGCTGCAGACCTGACTTATGGACCTTTATGCTTCTTGTTTGCTTTCATCCAGATCTATCTTAGTAACTACACTTGCCCCCTTGACCTGTCACTCCTATCAATCAACTTACAAGTCTACTCTTGGGCCCTCCCGGATGGATAAGGCCCCTTGTGACGTTTATCTCTGTACTCTGCTTACTGAGTACACGAACAGAACACCCAGATTTCTTGAGGATGTTTGGTTGACCGTCCAGGGTGGGGTTCCCGACCCACCTGTGGAGTTAAGTTTCACCCAGGCAGTCCCCATCTTCTGGCTTACCATACGGTCCAGGTTACAGCAACACTGTATTGCTTAGTCTTTCTAAACATTTTTTTCCCACATATCTGCAGCTAGTTGGTTTACCCAGTCTCAACCATTGTCATTGAGACTGTACTGTTGTTGCTGCATTTAAAGTTACAGTTAACTGTTATTTACTTGAATTGTTCATATAGTTCTCCGGTTTCGTTCCCCTGTTAGGAACTTCTTGCCGCCCCACTTTCCACCCTCAGACCCCTGCCACAGATATGCAGGACTCTGTCAGTGGTTCTGGAGCCCCTAGGGGACCGTTTGACACTCCCCTGAGACACTCCCTCACCCTACTGTTATATTGTTGTTTACTGACTCTGACCACACCTAATAGGGCTATTCGATCGTGCTATGCTCTTTTACCCTCTATCTCTTCCCTCCTCCTCTCAACTCCCTAAGCAGTGGTTGCAGTTCTCATCTTCGGTTATGACCCCCATGCTATAACTACTGACATAGATACATTATGGCCCCCATAAACATTCTCTCCTTGAATGTTCAAGGCTTCAACACCCCACATAAGCGAACCAAGGTGCTACGCTCTTTCGCAGCCACTAAAGCTCATATAATCTGTCTGCAAGAAACTCATTTCCTTGACAAAGCCTCACCTAAATTCCTCTCTGCCTCCTATCTGCAATTCTACACTGCTTCAGCCACAACCAAGCAACATGGGACCCTTATCGGTTTCCATCGTTCCCTGCCTTTTACCCTTGCCTCACAATTGAAGGATCCTGAGGGTAGATACCTTATACTTACTTAGTTTGATTGTGGTGTGAAAGTTTTGCTCTGCTAGCTGTGTGCCTAATATCACCTCCTGATTGATTAATTGCCAGATTCTATCCACACCCAACACAGTATAAAAACAAGGCTTTCTTTACGGGGGAACACATACAGGGGGCTGCACATACAGGGGGTTCTTCCAAAGAAGTGGGGTTCTTTAAATAAGTGGCACTTCCGCTCTTGCACGTCAGCGATTTGCACAAAGCAAACCACAGAAGACTGCAGGTGACCTCATTTCCAAATGATCTCACCTTCCTCTCTGAAACATGCACTCTTTACCTCTCCTCCTTTTCACAATTGCAGCCTCTCTCCTCAAACTCCCCTCCCCCTATTACTGCACTCATCACCTCTTTCTAACCCTAAGCCCACTTGCTAAAAACCCCCCAGGATACTGAAGCATGTCCCCTCATACAAATCGTATTCTCATATTACCTCCCTTACTCTTCTGCTTCTCCTAACCGCTGGAGATATTTCCCCAAACCCTGGGCCTCCCTTATTTAACTGTACCCAACACACCCATCACCATCACCCTACAACCTCTGGCAGTAGTCGCAATCTACACAATTTAGTCTCCATTCCTCTTCTTCCCAACGCCAGCCTCCCCCTCTCCTGTGCCCTCTGGAACGCTCACTCAGTCTGCAAAAAACTCACCGCTGTTAATGACCTCTTTGTCACTAATTCCTTTAATCTACTTGCTCTCACCGAAACCTGGCTCCACGTATCTGACACCCCTTCTATTGCTTCCCTATCCCAGGGTGGCCTTCACTGGACTCCCCTAGGCCTAATGGACGCAAGGGAGGTGGAGTGGGATTTCTCCTATCCCCCAGTGCACCTTCCAGGTTATTCACTCTCCTCACTCTTTTTCCATCTCATCATTTGAAACCCACTGTATACTCCTATTCTCTCCAACTTCCCTAAGAATTGCTGTGATCTACCGGCCCTCTGGACCATTATCGACTTTTCTTGATGAGTTTTCTGCCTGGCTACCCTACTTTCTCTCTTCAGAAATTCCCACAATCCTTCTCTGTGATTTAAACATTCCTGCTAATACAAACACTCCTGCTACTTCTAAACTTCTTAGTCTAACCTCTTCATTTGACCTGAAGCAATGGGTACAGGCTTCTACTCATTCTGATGGCAACACCCTTGACCTTGTATTCTCCTACCTTTGCACTCCATGCAACTTCTCAAACAATCCTTTTCCTCTCTCCGACCACCACCTTATTAGTCTTCCACCACCTTTCCCTCCAATCGCCTAACCATCACCCGTAGAAACTTTCGCAACTTCAACTCCTCTCTCCTCTATTCTACTACTGACCACCTCTATGACAAAATCTCTCCCCTGTCCTGCCCCAACCAAGCCACGTCCATCTACAATAAATGCCTGTCCTCCACCCTGGACAAGCTCGCTCCCCTCACTACACGCAGAATCAGGCCTCGACCCCTACAACCCTGGCAAACAGATGACACTAAAATTCTCAAAAAATGTAGTCGCACTCTTGAGCATCTGTGGCACATGACTAAGTCTCTCAAAGACTTCAACCAATTAATATTCTTTCCTCCACACTGCCAAGCAAACCTATTTTACAACTCTTATTAACACCTTCTCATCCAGTCCCCATAAACTCTTCTCTACCTTCAACTCTCTACTTCGTCCTCCACTGCCTCCACTCACTGACTCACTCACTGCCAAGGAGATCGCTAATCACTTCAAAAACAAGACTGATACAATCCGTGATGAAATCTCCACTATACAGGTATCTCCCCCAGTTAAGACCCCATGTCAACAGGTACAACTGACACTCCCCTTATTCAAATCTGCTACTACAGACAAAGTTGCTAAACTCCTTTCTATCACCCACCTAACCACCTGTCCCCTGGACCCTATTCCCTCTCAAATGCTACGGTTGCCCTCTGACTCCATCCTACACTCTCTAACCCACATCTTCAATCTCTCCCTCACCTCTGGCATTTTCCCCAATGCTCTAAAACATGCACTGGTCACCCCCATACTTAAAAAGCTGTCCTTGGACCCTATCAATTTTAACAACCTACGCCCTATCTCCTTGCTCCCCTTTTCCTCTAAACTCCTTGAACGCCTGGTTTACAACTAGGGATGAGCCGAACACCCCCCCGGTTCGGTTCGCACCAGAACCTACGAACAGACCAAAAATTTTCACGAACGTTAGAACCCCATTGACGTCTATGGGACTCGAACGGTCGTAATCAAAAGTGATAATTTTAAAGGCTAATTTGCATGGTATTGTCCTAAAAAGGGTTTGGGGACCCGGGATCTGCCTCAGGGGACATGTATCAATGCAAACAAAAGTTTTAAAAACGGCCGTTTTGAGGGCGCATGCGCGGACCACTCCAAGATGGCCGCTTAAGCCAGGAGCCCCGCACTGCCTTAACCACCCAGCGCACATAGCGGGGGATCCAGGACCCCGGGAGCCGCTATACCCACCCCATCCGCTGACGGAATAGCTGGGGCACAGACCCATGTCCGTGGGATCGACCAGGAGAGACCTTGAGCCGCAGTTCAGAGCCTTGGCGGAGTGGGCCAAATCCAAGATGGCGGGCGCCATGCAGACTAGCACACAGAATGCTGGGGAGAGCTCTGCAGACATGCTGTCCTATGCCGCAGTGACCCGCATCCACCCTCCTGGGACCCCAGTGAGTAACCTCATGCCTATGGCACACTCCCCTGCATCCACAGAATCTCTTATTGAGCAGACAATGGAGGATCTCCTGAGCTCTCCCATGAGGCCTACATCACCCCACAATGCTACTAGCTCTGTGCTGACAGACATTCCTTCCCACACACTGCTCTCAGCACCTGATCTCTTCTCCCAACTGTCAGCCTTATTAGACAGGGGATTAGCTCAAACTGCAGCCAAAATTACGGGAGATATCAGGGAAGATTTTCAAATCCTTGGCTCAAGGATGGAAGCTATTGAAGAGAAGCTTGACCACACAATTTCTAAAACCAGACAGAATTCTGACCACATCCAGGTGCTACAAGATCAACTGGGCATTGCTCTATCTCGTATCGATGATCTTGAAAATAGATCTAGAAGGGAGAACGTTAGAATCAGGGGGCTCCCAGAATGGATCACGGACACCACACCTGTAGTACAAGATTTTCTCAGGCAGATTATCCCTGACATTCCATCGCACAAGTTGGAGACTGATCGAGCTTGCAGAACCTTGGGACCCCCCGAGGAAAGATGGCCTGCCCAGGGATATAGTGGTTAAACCCCACTACTTCTCGGTAAAGGAAGAGGTGATGAAAAAGTGTAGATCTCAACACCCCCTCACATACAGAGGACACGCCATACAAGCGTTCGCTGACATCTCACCAACCACAATACAAAAAAGGAGATCCCTGAATCCTCTACTTACTATTTTATCTCAACATGACATCAAGTACAAATGGGCCTTCCCTTTTGCACTAAAGTTGGACTATAGGGGCAAGACGCATTCCTTCCGCAGCTTACCAGAAGGTGAACGTATCCTACTTGATCTTCGCCTCATCTCACAAGAGTCAGCGATGGATATCACTAAGTCTTCTGCAGGTTCCACCAAACGCCCTTCTCCAGTGAGCCCTCTACAGGCGGTATGGGACAAACCTAAATACAAATGCTCCAAAGAAGCCAGACCTCTATGATACCGCAGATCAAGGTTTTTCCCTGTTGGTAACACTTTAAATGGATTTTCTCCCTAGTCTCCAATCTGAGTTTTGGGAGACACTGGGGTAGAAAAACTCTTATCCTTTTTTTCTAAATTTTTTTTTTCTTTTATTTTCTTCTTTCATCCACAAACTCACATTGCTCAATGACCCTTTTTGCTTGTTTTACTCACCAGTTTGTTGACAACTTTACCCATTGATTCTTATATAGGCCCACCTACCAGGATAGCACGGTAGACAGCATTGTAGAATTTACTGGGATCTGGTCAAGGTCCATTGTTAGTCTTTCGTTTTTCAATTGTCTCCTTTACAGTTCCAGGAATAAGTTCACAGAAGCTATTTTCTTTTTTTTGAATCAAGTCTTTTTTATTAGTTTTTCCGGTTATACATTATTCAACATAAACAATATAAAAATACAAACATTCCTATATGTATTGTCCCGTAGCACAAACAGCACATATTATCTTAGCCTTGCTATTTTTCTTTTTTTCCCCCACCCCCCCATCCCACCCCCCTCCCCCATCACCTTATAACCCTCCCACCTCCCCAAACAGTTGCTTCTATTAAAATAGCCATGTCTTAAGCTTGGCAAAACTTATTACCCCATTAAATACATAGTGCTTATACTTATCCCCTCGTATATCAATTCCCTGTTACTTATATTCCTATCCTCAATAAGGTTTTATATTTCATCATTGTTTCCCTGACACCACAAGCCCCATATCTTTATAAACTTCCTATAACTTCCCCTTCTAGTATAGATTATCCTTTCTGTTCCAACTACTGAGTTCATTGTACTAACCCATTCTTCAGGAGTAGGAGGCACTGTTGATAACCATGCTTTCGATCAATTTCCTCACCTGATATAAACAGCGTACAATTGCTATTCCTATATGGCCTTCCCCAACATTCTTACTAATTAACCCCAGCACACAAACCTTAGCCTCGTGTTCCAGTCTTATCCCAAACCTGTCATCTATAATGTTTAGGATCTCAGTCCAGTACCTGACTAGTTTCAGGCATCTCCACATTGTATGAATAAGATCGCCCGTCTCTAGACATCTGGGGCATTTATCATCTGGTCTTCGACCGAATCTATGCAACCTCTTGGGGGTATAGTAAGCTCTGTGTACGAGCAAGAGGTGCGACGCCCGCTGCGACGGAGAGAGGGACACCAGTGGACCAAGCTCCAATATTCTCTCCCACTGGTCATCACTCAACTCCCCCACATCGGCCTCCCACCCCTCCCTCGCATGCGAGAGTGGAGCTAAACTAATTGCCCTAGCCATTAATTGGTCATAAATTCCTGATATTAGTCCCTTAAGACTGGGTGCCCTTACCACCTTGCTAAGCAGCGGTGCACTACATCATTCCAATGCCTTAGTCTTAAATTGTTTATCTAATGCATGCCTGATCTGGAGATAAAAGTAAGATGTTTCTTTGGGGATTCCAAACTCCCCTCTCAGGTCCGAAAAGGACTTTAATATATTGCCCTCAAATATTTGCACCAACCTATTTATACCCGACCTTTCCCAGATCCTATTTGTTTCTATGGCCTGTAATTCTTGTAGATGCCCATTCTGCCATATAGGTGAAAACTCCGTAACACCCCTATATCCCATTTCAATCTTCACTAACCGCCAAACTTTTATGACCAATTTATATGTTGGAAATGAGCCTCCTAAAGACCCGGCTTCCAATGCCCCTACTAAGGATTTATGCGGATTCCCTGATAACATGATATTTACGCTAGAATTCACCTCGCCCCCACGTTCGCACCCCCCCAGATGTTGTAACTGGGCCGCCAGGAAATATTTATATGGATGAGGCACCGCCAATCCCCCCTCCCTATTAGGGCGCTGCAAGGTCTGCAGACTAATCCTGGCCTGACCCTTCCTCCATATTAACTCACGAAAGAGAGAATTTATTTTTAGAAACCAATCCCTCCTGATCCAGACCGGTGAATTGTGTAGTATGTACATTAATTGTGGCATTCAAATCATCTTAATCAGATTTGCGCATCCAGCCATATACAGGGGGAGCCAACACCAGATATCTTTCTTCCTTTTAAACTTTTCTAATAGCGGAGCTAGATTGTCTCTAATATACTGGGTTGGGTTATTGGTTACCACTATACCCAAATACTTAAACTTCTCTACCACCCTAAGACGGGGTATCCCCTGAGGGAGAGAACCAGTAGTCGAGTCAAGCGGAAGAAGTGTAGATTTCTCCCAGTTCACTTTTAGCCCTGATATCCTCCCAAACCCTTCCACCAAGTGCATCGCCTTTACTAGTGATGGCCCCATGTCACCCAGAAACAACAATACGTCGTCAGCGTATAACGCTAATCTTTCCTCTGTCCCTTTTCTTTTATAACCCTGCAGACCTGATGAATTTCTTATTACCTCCGCGAAAGGCTCCATTGCCAGGGCGAATAGCAGGGGCGACAAGGGACACCCCTGCCTAGTCCCCCTCTCGAGTGATATCCGTTCTGAATATGTGTTGTTTATTTTTAATCTAGCGTTGGGATGCTGATATAGTATCTTAAGCCACTTAATGAATAGGGGGCCGAACCCAAATTTCTCCAGTACCCACCATAAATATCCCCATTCCAGGGTGTCAAATGCCTTGGCGATATCCAAGGACAAGACAGCCCTGGAACCCGCATTCTCTACCGGGGTCTGGAGATTCAAATAGGCCCTTCTTATATTTTTACTAGTAGACCTGTTCTGCATAAACCCAGACTGATCCGGGTGGATCAGGGAAGATATACATTTATTCAGCCTGGCTGCCAGGATTTTTGCCAAAATCTTGACATCCATACCCAACAATGAAATTGGTCTATATGACGATGTGTCTAATTGATTTTTCTCCTCTTTCTGAATCAGTACTATAATAGCTTCAGACACTGACAAAGGTAAACTACCAACTGCAGCTGACCAAATCAGTGTCTTCAAAAGCTCCGGGGCCAACACCTCCCCATAATGTTTATAAACCTCAGATGGCAGTCCATCAGGACCTGAGGACTTCTGGTTCGGCATATTCTTTATTGCTCGCCCGATTTCTTCCAGTGTTATCGGTGCTTCCAGACTATTCGTATCTGTGTCTGACAACACCGGTAAGTCAGTACCTTCCAAAAATTTCTCCATCTCTGTTTGTTCCGGGCAGTAACGCATCTTATATAGATCCCTATAGAATTCTACGAATGTTTTATTAATTACCCCAGGATCTGATGAAATATCCCCTTCGTATGTTTTAATCATGGGAATTATTGAAGAGGGTGAATTAGTTTTGGCCAATAAGGCCAACGTCTGGCCCACTCTTTCCCCTTCCTCAAAGTTCCTCTGCCTCTGGAAAACCTTCCTGTTTTCTGCTCTTCTAATTTCTTCCTTTTTATATTTCTGTTGTTTCATTACCCAGAGTTCTCGATTTTCAATAGTTGGATCCAATACATACTTTCTTTCTGATTCCCGGACCTCTTCCCTAATCAACTCTCCCCTTGCCCTTGTTTGCTTCTTTATTTTGGATATCTGTTGTATCAAGAGCCCTCTGAGGTATGCTTTCAAGGAGTCCCAGATCACACCCCCCGAGGCAGTGCCAGTATTAAATTTAATAAATTCTCTCAGTCTTAAATTAGTTTCATCCCTATTCCCCAATAACTCCAACCATGTTGGATTTAACGCCCACATTCTCAGGCCACCATTATCCCGCATAGTTATTGTCAATGTCAGTGGCGAGTGGTCGGACACCCCCCTGGGGCGATATTCAATTCTACCTATTAAGGGTTGGACTTCTTGATTACCAATGGCCATATCAATACGGGAGAGAGTGTGGTGGGTCCCCGAGAAGCAAGAATATTGCTGGCTACTGGGGTTACGCGCTCTCCATATGTCACACCACCCAACCTCCTCGAGGAACTGTGCCAGCCTTCCCTCCGACCCTCTACCACCACTAAGCCCAGGCGGGAACCTGTCTAACCTGCTATCAAGCACAGTATTAAAGTCTCCCACTATGATAACCGGAACCTCTCTCTTATCCTCCAAGAACCCCAGTAGCAAAAACAGGATCTCCATCTTAAATGGTGGGGGGATATACAAATTTACTATGACAAATGGCCTGCCCTCAATTAAACAATACAAAAAAATAAAACAACCCAATCTATCGATACTGACATCCCTGCAGGAAAACATCAACCCTTTCCTGATCAAGATACTCACACCCTTTGAGTAGGAGGAGTACACTGAGTGGTATTGTATCTGAAATTTCTTATTTTTAATAAGTAACTTAGTTTCGGTAGTCAAATGAGTTTCCTGCAGGCATATCACTTCGGTAGCACAAGATTCTAATTCCTGGAATACAGTGGCTTTTTTCGTAGGGTCACTCATCCCCCTAATGTTCCAGGAACTTAAACCAAATGTTCTAGTCTGCATACCAAATATACATCAATAAGAAACAATACCAGCTAAGGAGATATCGGGATGAAATTAACCTTCTACTTTTATATAGCGAAGTCGCGGCCATAAGATGACACTGTTCTAAACCCATACTATTTTGTAAAAAACTACAAAGAAAAAAACTCCAACCTCCATTCTGATAATACCAATTCACCACATGTGCCCTTATTCCCCCTGGCCTTTTAACCTTCTGACTCAACTCGTCCGTACTCCCTCTTACCACACTCCGTGCTAATATTATGAGGAGAGGGCCGAAAGAGTCCGGAGTAAAATTACCCCCCACACCCCCCCCTCCCACCTCCATCCAGCTCAGTGTTCCTAATCCTACTAGTGCTTATGAACTTTAAGTGTTTACACTTCGCTTCTTTCAGCTTCAAACAATTTTGTAACAGTGATCTGTGCATTTTTACCATTTTTATTGCAACTGTGATACCCCATACTATAAATAGTCCCTTCTTCTCCCCCCCTTGCCTAACTCGGCGTGCCCCAGGGGCCTTCCTTGTGACCTTTCTAATCCCCTCACCCCACTTCATCCACCCCGCCACCCCTCTCAATCCCCTCTCAACCCCCCTCCCCCCCTCCCCCCCAATAGCCCCAACACCCCGAGGGCCAATAAGACCCCCGTCACCAATCTAAACATTACTCTCAACCTACACTTCATCCACCCATCCCTCTCCCTCCCAACCCTTAATGCAGCAAAAAAAAAAAGAGATGTGTTTTTTTTTTTTGCAGCACAGAAGCTATTTTCAGTATCCTATTGCCCTTTCACATTCACTGTTGATGTGCTATATACGTGGGTCTGGTCCTATCCCCCCGAGGCTGGTTCCTGGGGAGTCCGAGCTCCCCTCCCGTCTCTTTTCTTCGGGAGGGGAGAGCGGACTGTCGGGGGTAGGGCTGCCGGGGTCTCCTGAGCCCCCAATTCAGGATAATAATGTTTTCTAGTTCTGCAGTTTGTTTTAAGGTGCGCCGAGGTTGGGGCAGTTATGCCGCGCCTCCCCCTACCCCACAGATTAGGTTATTCCTCCTCCCTGGGTTAGGTGTCCACCCTGCCAGCAGGGATTGGACGTCTCTTCCTTATTGATGAGTAGTGAGCTTCATTGCTCCCACTGCTCCCTCAAGCCCCTCGTGGGTTTGAACCACCCTTCTTCCCTCCCCCCCTTCCCCCCTTCCCCTTCTCCTCTTTCCTCTCTAACATCTCCTCTTTTTACAGTCAGCCGTCTGCTGGTCGATGACCCTTTTCCACACAGAAAGCGATAGATCTCCACTCCTGCACAGATTTCAGATTTCCATAGCTACTTGGTTCAGGTAAGTGACAGTAGATTGATGGTACTCCCGTCCCCTCTGCTCCATGGCTACTTTTGATTCACCATCTACCCTGTTAAGAGTAGCGACCATAACACCCAAGGGCTAAATTCACCTTCTAAACGTAGGAAAGTACTAGATTATATGAAATCACGCAAAATAGATATCCTGTTTCTTCAGGAAACACACTTTCCAATCCGGTACAAACCCAATTTCCTACATGCCCAGTTCCCCTTGTTTTATTTGGCTAATGTGGAAGACAAGACCAGAGGGGTGGCAGTCCTCATTTCAAAGAATTGTAGATTCACATTGCAGCAGGTTCTGCGGGACCCAGAGGGGAGGTTTGTCCTTGTAAAAGGAACTATTGATTATCACCTCTACTCCTTGGTATCCTATTATGCTCCTAACGCAGGACAACTTAGATTTTTCAGTAACATGTTCAAAACACTAGGTCCCCTATTGGAAGGCTCCACAATCTTCGGTGGAGATTCAAATGTTGCCTTTGATCAGGGCCTGGACAGATCCAAACCCCCCCACGCCCAAACTTTTCGCCCGACCAGGAGTAGCTCCAAATTAGCTAAATTGATTTACTTACAGGGCCTCACAGTTATTTGGAGGGAGCTAAACCCCACCAAAAAGGATTATACACACTACTCCCATGCACACCAATCCTACGCCCGATTAGACCATCTGTTGGTCTCAAATGACTTAATCCCGTCAGCCCAAAGAGCACAGATCATGGACATGGTCTGGTCTGATCACTCCTTGTTGAGTGTGGCGATTAACAACTGAGCTCCACAAGCCAAATCCCCTTACTGGAGATTGAATGAAACGACTCTCTCAAACCCTATTAGGAAAATAGAAATTGAAAAGGCCATCTCTGACTACTTTCTACAGAACAATACTGCTGACGTTTCGGCCGAAACCTTATGGGCGGCACATAAGGAGACCATACGAGGGAAAATAATTCAAATAGCTTCCCAAATTAAAAGAGCTCACAAGGTTGACATAGACAATCTTGAAAAGACCTTTCAAAAACTCCGTCTGGAGCACAAGAGAGATCCAGGTCGTGTTCCCATGTCCCAACTGGACACAGCCCGCCTTGAACTTAATTTAGCTCTCACAGTTAAGGCAGAAAAAAGCATTCTATGGCAAGGGGCAAAATATTACCACCAAAAGGATAAAGCTGGGTCTCTCTTGGCCTCCAAACTCACACCATGTATCCACTCTTACACCTTCCCCAAAATTAAAATAGCTGGTCAACCACCCACAGCGAATACTCTCAAAGTCATGGAAGCCTTTCACAGATTCTATGCTGACCTCTATAGTGAACACGGGGTAAATAGACCTCATGATGTGACCAAATTTTTAGATAACTTACCGATTCCCACCCTTTTGGTGGACCACAGAGATAGACTCGAAGCCCCAGTCACTGCAGAGGAAGTCTTAGCAGTGATAAAAAACTTAAAGAAACATTCTGCGCCAGGTCCAGATGGATTCTCTATACCATATTATAAAGCCTTTGCGAATACCATAGCACCTTATTTGGCCAAATGTATTAATTCTAAAATCAAAGGAGATCCTCTGGACTCGCAGATGAACGCTGCCTTCATAACCGTCATCCCAAAACCAGATAAGGATCCTGGCAAGGTTACTAACTATAGACCCATATCTTTGATCAATAACGATCTTAAAATAATGACTAAAATTATGGCTGATCGCCTAGCGTCCGTCATATTAATAAAGACCAAGTTGAGTTCATCCCCGGACGGCAAGGACCAAATCAGAAGAACAGTAGATGTTGTCTCTATCTTGCAATCTGGTTGGGATGGCGGTCACGATCATGCAGGTATGTTACTGTCGTTAGACCTACAAAAGGCTTTCGACTCTGTTTCATGGTCCTATCTGTTTTCCATTCTGGAAAGGTGGGGCTTCGTTCCCCGTTTCTCTGGGCTACTTCAATCACTATACTCTAACCCTGAGGCTAGGATCAAATTGCAAGGACAGTTTTCAGACCCCATCAAAATAGTGAGAGGGACCTGCCAGGGGTGCCCACTTTCGCCACTTATTTTTGCGATAGCAATTGAATCGTTGGCAATTGCTATCCGCACCAACCCAGACATAGCGGGGGTCAGATGTGGGCCCAAAATTCACAAATGCGGCTTATTTGCCGATGACCTCATTCTCTACATCACCTCCCCGGTCACATCCCTACCTGTCTTATGTAAGCTTCTGGATGACTTTGCTAAGATCTCAGGATTACATGTTAACTATACTAAGTCCCAAGCACTCAATGTGTAACTCCAACCATCTCTGGTGACCCAGTTGAAGGAATTATTCCACTTTTCGTGGAGTGAGTCTCCTCTACGATATCTAGGTATAAATCTTACACCTAAATTTGAACAACTATATCAAGCTAATTATCCCCCCATCTACAAAAAATTAGAATTAGATCTAAAACAATGGTCACCACACCAACTATCCTGGCTGGGTAGGATAAACTCCATCAAAATGACCCTCCTCCCGAGACTTTTATACATCTTTCGCTCGCTACCGATCGCCATAGGAAAGGATCACCTTTCAGCATTCCAAAGCAAAGTGGTTAAATTTAATTGGGGTAAATCTGGTCATCGATTAGCAAGACAATCCTTATATAGCCTGAGAAATAAGTGGGGACTGGGCCTTCCAAATTTTTCTGGTACTTCCAAGCAGCTAGACTTGCTCAGCTATCCACGGTTTATTCTAAAACGGCCAGACCAGATTGGGTAGACATGGAAAGGCAGGCAGTCCAATCCTTCATCTTGGACTTTCTCCTCTGGTGTCCCCCAAAGACTAGGCCTCCCATCTTATCGCCTTCCTTGTCACATACCTTGAGGACGTGGGACTCTCTCCAGAAGTCTCCTTCTTTGGTCTCCCAAAGCAAGCCTTTAACGCATATCTTCCGTAATCTGGAATTTTGTCCGGGCATGGACATCAAAGCATTTCAGTGGTGGCTAGATAGGGGGATGTACCGGATCGGGAACTACTTTACCTCAGCTGGACCTATTTCCCTTGCCCACTACATTAAGCACCTGGACCTCCCCAATTCAGAGAGGTTTAGATTTCAGCAACTGTCACACTTTCTTCATTCACTATGGGACTCGAAACCTGAGCCACCTCAATTTACCCTCTATGAACAATGGTGTGGACAACTCCTGGAGCAGAGGGGAGGGATCTCCATAATTTATTCGTCGCTTGCTATGAGTAGTCGGAAAGCACCGTTCATGCTGGAGTGGGAGAAAGATACACAGGGATCTTGGGACCTGGAATCCTGGCACAAAACTTTCTTTAGATCCTTCAAGGGTATCCTCAATATTTCATTAATAGAAGCCAGCCTGAAGGTCATCACCAGATGGTACATGACCCCAGCCCGGCTCTCCCTCATGTATCCTTCAGTTTCTCCTTTTTGCTTCCGAGGGTGCCAAATGAGGGGCACCATGATGCACATATGGTGGGACTGCCCCAAAATCAGAGGCTTTTGGAACAAAATTTTTCAAATCATATCTAAAGTTACAGCTTTGACCATTCCCAAGTCTCCCCTGACGGCCCTGCTTAATCAACTTATTCCCAGGGTTTCAAAATATTCGCAAAAACTAATATTCTTTATATTACTAGGTGCTAAACTCACCTTAGCCAAAGCTTGGAAGCTCCCTAAGGTCTCCATTGCAGCAGCTAAATGCAAAATACCTTGGATAATGGCCCAAGAGAAGATGGGGAGCTCCATACTGGATACTTCAGCACAGTTTGGGAAGACTTGGGAGCCTTGGGCCAAATACATAGGTGTGGTTGACTTCTCAAACTCAAACACATCGTAATATCTCTACTCAGGGTCTGACTGGCAGTCAGCTTACTTCCTTTACTTCTATCTCTCTTCTCTCCCCCCTCCCACCCTCCTCTTCTTTCCTTACCCTTACCTATTTTAATTTGGGATAAGAAAAATGAGGGGAATAACTGCGCTACAGTGAAATACATAAACAATAACAATTATAGCCGTTATTCATCTATGTAACACAAACACAGTGAAATTAAATAAGAAAAAAAGGGGGGTTGAACCGCGCTAAAACAGATTGGTGATCATACACATCATCACCAAACCAAATATTTAGAACTAAGTGAAGAGTTCCCCTTTAGTGTATACATAATATACAAAACACATGTCAAATGAATAATCAATCCAAAAACAAAATGTCCAATGTGATAATAAAAAGTCCATGTTTAAAAAATAAATCACCCACGTGATATGAAATTATCTTAAAAAAGTTCCAAAAAACATAAATTCTTGCTGTGAGAAGAAAAAAGCGTGCTTGCTCCACCACCGTGAAATCAGACTGGCCGCTTACCAGAGACTCATGATCCCCCGTTACAGAGGATCAGAGAAAGCTGTTTGTTAATACTGCTTCGAACCACGACCAATGGATCAGAGCCCTTATACCGAGATGGGACATCAAAGACTGCAGGGTCAGGCTAAAGATGTTCACACTGACAGGTACTCAGACATCAGCCCACAGCATTGCAGATACGGTCATAGAAGGAAAAAAGGCTCCATATAGTGTAAAATCATTGACTTTATTGGATAAGTAAAAAGTTAAACTCACATGTTAGTAGACAATAGTAGGCATGTAGTGTAGTCTGGAGCTCCGGCCGGAAGCTCACAGACAGCCCGTCCTACTGGAAACAACAGCAGCAATGGGAGGTGACGAGAACACGTCGCTCTGCCCTACGCAGCGTTTCGTGATAGAGTCACATAATCCAGGGGCACCTTAATTTGGGCCTGGTCCCGGTGTATTATTGTCCTTTAGATGGACATCTCTAGTGAAGATGTTGGGGCGTATCCCCTTCAGTTTTCTTTTTTTCTCTTAGTTAACTTTATTAAATGACATACATGGTCACTCTAATAGGGCGTACGCACGGTCGGACTTTGTTCGGACATTCCGACAACAAAATCCTAGGATTTTTTCCAACGGATGTTGGCTCAAACTTTTTTTGTCTACACACGGTCGCACAAAGTTGTCGGAATTTCCGATGGCCAACCACACGGTCACGTACACCACGTACGACGAGACTAGAAAAGGCCGGTTCAGAACCAAGCGTGGCACCCTTTGGGCTCCTTTTGCTAATCTCGTGTTAGTAAAAGTTTGGTGAGAGACGATTCGCGCTTTTTCAGACTCGTGGCTTTCAGATCGTTTTCTGCCGTTCAGTTTGTGCTTTTGGGTTTGTATCTGCTCTTCAGTGCGTGCAAGCAAGTTCCGCGTGACTTTAAGTAGTCATTGTATTCTTGTTCATTCGTTACTGGTTTTCAGGTCGCTCTTCACAGGCCTTGCTGTTCTTCAGTGCGTTCTGTTACTTCGTTCTGAGCAGCCGACCGTTTTCTAGCCATGTTTCGTATATGTACTCCTCGTAGAGTTCGTGCTGTGCGGGGGCTTGGTGTTGGGGTCCTGAGCTTGACACAAGTCCAGTCCATGAACAGGGTGGGGAGGAGTTCATGGACCAAGAATTGGTTGCTTCAGCGTGACCAATTCTGTCATATGCCTTTGCTCCGTGAGATCCGTGAGAATAATCCTGATGATTTCAGGAACTTTCACAGGATGACGGACCCCGTGTTTCACCGTTTGTTGGCTTCGCTGACCCCTCTATATCAGCAGGCAGGATACCTGCATGAGGCAAGCCATCACTCCGGAGCAGAGGTTGGTCCCTACCCTGCGGTATTTGGCGACAGGGAGAAGCCTGCAGGACTTGAAGTTCTCGACAGGCATCTCCCCCCAGGCTCTGGGTATCATCATCCCAGAGACCTGTTCTGCCATCATACAGGTCCTGCAGAAGGAGTATATGAAGGTAAGATTTTTATCCTTTTATATCACATTTTATTGTATTTAATGTTTGCTAATATATTGTATTTCTTTCCTCATTCCCTAATTACCATGATTGTAATATGCTGTGAATGTCCCCTTTGTTCTCATGCATGCTGGATTTTTATGTAATTATTATTTTAGGTCCTTCATACATATTTGCCCTTCAATAACCTCCCCAGCATGGTGTCTCCTGGCCTATATTCACCTCATGTAGTCACTTAACAATGTATTTTATCAGCTCTATAGTAGTGCTTTACCCCAAACACCCCCTAAAATGTTTGGAAATGTTATTTTTTATTAAAATTTTGGCAGAGTGCCAGAGGCTTTTTTTTGTTGGTGTCCCCAAATAATTTTTTGTAACCCTCCCTCCCCCAACTGCTAAGTCAGCTGATCCCAATTCACTATGTATCCTCAATCATCTATCTACTGACTTTGCCAAACCCATACACACTATACCCACCTCTTTACTGGTCAGATTTATGGATGAATTGCCCAAAGCATGTAGTGCAAGGGCCTGCCTGTATACTTTCCAATGGTACTGTTTCAAGTTTTTGTAATCTATTATTATCTTGATAGGTAATAGCAGAATGTCCAAATGTCCTCAAATGTGTACAATGTGTATTTATATCTTTGTATTATGACACTTCTTACCTGTCCAGTGGTCTGCCAATAGCGTAACTAAGGAGGGACTGTTCCAAGTAATACCCATTATTTAGGCATTCAGCTCTCAATGAAGTGAAGAGGGTTACCTGTCCAAGATTCCCCCCCCCCATAATGTTAGAAATGGCCCATGAGAGGGGGGAGAGGGGGAATATGATAGGTGTACCTTATACTTTGGCCTTGTTAAATTCCCCTTACTAAATGCTATCTGGAGGTTGCCACATAATGTTTGTGCCTAATCTGCTTGCCATGTTTCTGTGAAAAAATAGTAATGTTTATTGTTTTTTCCTCAACAGTTTCCTTCCACGCCACAGGAATGGCAGACTGTGGCCTCCCACTTTGCCCAGCGGTGGGACTTTCCTAACTGCGGAGGGGCAATTGATGAGAAACACGTCCACATCGTCCCACCACCCAACTCGGGGTCGTACTATTATAATTACAAGGGGTTCAATAGTATAGTGATGTTGGCGGTGGTGTCGGCTAATTACGACTTCCTGTATGTGGACGTGGGGAAGAATGGCCGGATGTCCGATGGTGGAGTCATCGCCCAGACGGAGTTTTACAGGCGTCTCCAGAAAAGGACAATGTTGAAGGACTCCCATTTGTGTTCGTTGCTGATGAAGCGTTTGCGCTGGGGGACCACCTGATGCAGCCATTCCCAATGAGGACCCTCACCCCGGAACAGAGGGTTTTTAATTACCGGCTGGCCAGAGCCCGAAGAGTGGTGGAGAACACATTTGGAATACTGGCCAGCTGGTTCCGACTATTTCTGACACCCATGCATATGGCGGAGTATAAACTGAACCATATTATACTGGCGTGCTGTGTTCTCCATAACTTTTTAAGGAAACATTCGGCCAACTATGCTGGCTCAGTTGGGCCTGAGGCCGGAATCCTACATCAAACCACACTGACGGCGCTTGAAAGTGGCCGTCCTGGCTTGCCCTCCCTGAGTGCCCGTGATGTCCGGTTACGCTACCTGGAGTTCTTTGTGGGTAGGGGGGCTATCAATATGCCAGACAATCTGTGAAGCCTTTTTATAATAAAAAAAAAAGAAATTCTTGGTGGACATTTACTGCTTGTGTTTGTTTTAGCTGACCCTGACAGAAATGTGTTTAGTCCAGAAAATGTCGTGATTGTGTAACCTTATACAAAGCACTGTTGGCTGCTATTTCCTAAATGCAAAAACACATTTCACTACAAGTGCACTTGCAACTGCACTGAAACTGAACTTTTAGTGCAAAGAGGATTTGCCCTTAGGAAATAACACCCATTTTTGCAGAAAACAGCAATTACATCACCCCAAAAGTGTTGTATTGTAGTGTTGAGACAATAATCCACACATTCTTGAGTAAGCTACTTTTTTATACCTGCACAATCACATGTGCATTTACCAAAGGTTTTTAAAACAAACCAACATGTTTGTTGTATAACAATTTTTGCAGTAGCATTATCAAAAATCGAAATGTCCATTTCAGATAAAACAGGCCTTTGTAAAACCAACAAGAAAGCCAAAAAACTTGAACTTACAAAGTTCACATTAGGTAAAACCTGAAGGCTATATCAGACATCAGTATTTAGGAACTGGGTTTGATATAGCGTTCAGATGTGGGGAAATCACCCCTGGAAAAGCCAAATTTGGAAGATGCACACCAATTTACGAATGTCAACATGTGCTATCTGCCATCAGGGGGGATCAAGGGACGTGTTTTGGGGGAGCAAGCCCTTCCTCAATGCTACTTTATAATTGAGGAAGGGGTTGCACCCCCAAAACGCGTCCATTGATCTCCCGTGATGGCAGATAGCACATGTTGGCACACTGTGTGCATCCTCCAAATTTGGCTTTTCAAAACATTGCAAAAATATTTAAAAGATTGGACCACAATCCAAAAAGTGATTTTGTGGGGTTTTAAATTCGCCCCAAAACATCAATGACGTTATTATTTTTTTTAATAACATCATTGAATTTTTGCTGTATGTTTTGCAGTTCGACATTACACCCCATGATCTCCCCGATCAGGATCTGGGCACTTTCTGATGTGAAACATTCTGGATCCCTCACATCACGATCACCTAAAAAGAGAGAAAGAAAACAAAAACAGGTCTCAAAAATCTGCCACCATCCATCTCTTTTACCTGAGCCTGTGGTCGCAGACACTCACCTGTTGTGGTGCCAATCTCCACCACATCTTCTTCTTCCTCCTGCTCTTCTTGGGTTGGTGTTAGTTCCCCTTCTTCCAGAGGTGGAGGGTCTGTGGTCTCCTCGGATGAGGGGTGTCCTCCGAATCTTTTCTCCCCAATGTAAAACAAAAATGGTATAATTAGCACACAGATATTTGATGGCAGAACTAGAAATAGGAAACATTGCTTGGAAGTGGGGTACAATTGTCTATTTTAGCCGAGTTCCAAGATGTATTTTTTTTATTGGCCTTTGTCAAGCTGCAATACTTTACCTGTTTAGTACAAGCTTCACAGATGGAGACCCCCCTATAGTATACACTGGAGCACCTGTGTGGCCCCCTAATAAAAATGGTGTTCTTGTGTCCCACACTAGTGCTCCAGTGTCCAGATGTGAAAACAGCTGCTCAGTGTCCTCTCCTTACACACAATCTAGTTGGCATTTCATTCTAGTAACAAACCCATCTACACAAACAACTATTTGGCATCCAAGTAGGCCCAAAAAAAATGTGGGAAAATGCATATGGCCTAAACAATGGTGTTTTAGAGGCCGAAAGAAAAATGTTTGATATGAACGAATAATGGGCCCATGAACATTAAAGTTGCCCTTTTAAACTGTACAATTAAGAAAAGCATATGGAGCAGCACGAACGCAATAAAGACAGAAAGAATAGGAACACAGCACAACTACTTACTTTTTTGCAGCACTCTCCGGATCTTTCGGTACTGCTCGGGCTCTCTCAATTTCAGGTCCGACCACCGCTTCCTGAGCTGATCTTTCGATCGTCGTACCCCGAAATTCTTCTGCAGACTTTTGATCACTTTCGCCATGATCTTGGCCTTTCTGATATTGGGGTTGGGGTAAGGCCCATACTTTCCGTCATAGTCGGACTTCTTCATGATGTCGACCATCTCCAACATCTCCCCAAAGGACATATTTGTGGCCTTAAAACGTCTCCTTCTGGATCGGGACGTGTCCGGATCCGGGCTTTCCTCCTCCTCCTCCTCGTTCCTGCAATTAGCACGCACCTGCTGTGACTCCGCCATGTGCTCTTCCCCCACTGCGCCGAAGGAAAAGGGGCGGGGAATAGACTAGAAAGAACGTCAGGGGCGGGCAGAGTTACACGCATGCGCAGTGTGTATAAAGCGTAACACGCGTGCGTATTACGTATGATCTGGGAGCGGAGGAAGGAGCATTGGAGCGCTGATCGTAAGAACGAAGGTAAGAGACAAACTTGTGCCTATACTGCTTCTACATTGAAGCCTTTATTGTAACAAGATTAGGAGAGTTTTGTCTGACATTAGGCTTTGTCTTGTGTTGTGTCTTGCAGTGAACATGGGTATCTTAGTGAAAGACAATGACTTCATGTCAGTATTCATAGATATCTTAAGGGAGCTGCCATGTCTGTGGGAGATTAAACACCCCCATTACAAGAACCAAGCAAAGAGGAAGGCAGCACTGGTGCAATTGTGTGAAATTGTGAAGCAGGTGATCCCCACGGCAGACATCACCTATTTAAAGATCTTCATTGGTGGCCTGAGGAGCACATATCTAAGGGAGCGCAAGAAGGTCCAGGATTCACAGAGATCAGGAGCAGCAGATGACATCTATGTCCCCAGGATGTTGTACTATGACAGGCTGCATTTTCTGGCAGGCCAGACTGAACCCAGGCCATCCCTCTCCAGTCTTCCTTCCACACTTCCTTCCCCCTGGCTGATGCTTCTGACGCCCAACCTGGGCCTTCCAGGCAACATGTGGAGGAGCCCAGATTGAGCCAGGTATAGCATTCCTCTAAATATTTCTGCTTGTCCAATCAATGATGTTAACTAGATGTTAGTTTGGAGTACTAATATAGGATTGTGATTGATGAAGCAAAACATTACAACCATGTCCCTTTTTCATACACAGGGAAGTCTCAGCCAGGAGGTTTCCGGGCCGAGCCGGCTGGCTGATCTGCAGGTCCCTCCACCCCCCCTGAAAAGAGAAAGTGGCAGTAGGAGGAGTGCTCTAAAGGAGGCTACCGGAGGACTCTTTTGGAGGGCTACAGAGGTCCTGGGAGTACGACAGACCGTGGAGGAGGACATTGCTGCCGTCATTGCATATAAAATGCAGAGGATGGAGGAGGGCCAACAAGTCTTGTGTGAAGCGCTAATATTGGAGGCTCTTAACAAAGGTATGAGGGGCCAAATGACAGCTCAGACACACCTTTGCAATGGTCCTCCTCCTCCTCCTGCAGGTCCTCCTCCTCGTCCTCCCTCTCCTCCAGGTCCTCCCAGTCCTCCTCCAGGTCCTACTCCTCCTCCTGCCAGATCTCCAACTGCACAGCCACAGCCTGGAATGAAGCGTGAAAGGAAGACCAGAAAGTGAGGACCCTGGATCCAGTCTGGTCGGCCAAAAAATGCAGCCTCTTGTGGTACCACAGCCTGGGGACACACATGTCATCTGCTGCTATCCGGATCTCTGCGAATTCTGGACCAGACTGCCCTCCCTTACATATGGACTCCTCAGGCCACCAATTTTGATGTTCAAGAATTGATGTCTGCCGTGGGGGTCCCAGGCTTCGCTAATTTCTCATGTTGATCCAGTGTTGCCTTCCTCTTTGTTTGTATTAAGGTCTGATCCCTTAATAAAGGATTTTTGTTTTGAATTATACTCTCCTATGTGTTTCACTTCAAAAAGGACAGTTGGTTTGTGAGGATTCAGGTACATTTCAAATATACAATGTGAAATGAACAAGGGACACCAACACCAAACAATCTCCTTGAGATTAAATAATAAAAGATATCAATGGTGTTGCGGTAACTTGACACACAAAACACACACAAAAATATTCTGGAGTAAAAATAAAAATAACATTGAACAAAGATCAGCCTTTGAAAAAATTCAAACATTAAAAAAAAAAAAAAGGCTTAAAATCCCCAAAAAAATTAAATAAAAAAAAAAATTCTGTCAGATGTGACAACTAATAACAATATATTCAGGGAATCCCAATAAAAAAACAAAAATAAAACTTTGTGAGAAGTGTGTGTGAATATGAGCAGCAAAACTACTTAATTCTTGTCACATTATAAAGAAGAAGAGAGTGCGCTGTATTAAACCATTTTTAACATTGCAGCGTGACGAAAGTGCTGTATCCATTGCGAACGCTAAGTTTACCAGAACGAGCTGTTCCGTCTTGGAATTTCTTCTGAGCATGCGTGGCACTTTGTGCGTCGGAACAGGCCACACACGGTCGGAATTGACGCGATCGGATTTTGTTGTCGGAAAATTTTATCTCCTGCTCTCCAACTTTGTGTGTCGGAAAATCCGATGGAAAATGTCCGATGGAGCCCACACATGGTCGGAATTTCCGACAACGCGCTCCGATCAGACATTTTCCATCGGAAAATCCGACCGTGTGTACGGGGCATTAGAGTGGCTTCTTCAACCAGTTTTGATGGTACAGTAGATTGACAGTCCTCTTCAAGAACCTGGGGGTGTTTTTTTTTCCTTCCTTTAACCGACAAAGGGCTGCTGGAAGTTGATTGACTCTCTCCTCCCCTGCACAGCTTGATCCCTATTGGGGTGCAGAGAGAGGAGATAGCAAGATCTTCTACCTAACACAAATTGCTCTATGGCGGCTCAATCACTTTTTTTATCCAAATCCCCAGAAAGTAGTATGAACCCTTGAAGACTGTCTTTCCAATGCATAGGTTCTGGTTATGTAGATCTGTATTATTGTTTAATGTCTCTGTCTACTGATTGCCACGCCACCTGTATTGGTATATTTTGTTATCTTCTTGAAAATCAATAAAATACTTTAAACATAAAAACGGTCGTTTATTCAGGAGCAGTGATTTTAATGATGCTTAAAGTAAAATAAAAAAGTGAAATATTCCTTTAAATATCGTACCTGGGGGGTGTCTATAGTGTGCCTGTAAAGTGGCACGTGTTTCCCGTGCTTAGAACAGTCCCTGCACAAAATGACATTTTTAAAGGAATAAAAGTCATTTAAAACTGCTTGCGGCTTTAATGTAATGTTAAACAGGGGCTGAAAAATTGGGCCTTAGGCACTGGTGCTGGTGCCACAACACCGCAACCCCTCACAGATACTCTAGTTGAGCGCAGCAACGATCCCTCCTGCAAAATATTGCATAAAAAATTGTAATTACACACCACTGTTAAACAGGGGCAGCAAAAAATGGGCCTTAGGCACTAGTTCTGGTGCCACAACACTGCAACTCCTCACAGATACTCTAGTTGGAGCGCAGGAACGAACCCTGCTGCAAAGTATTGCATCAAAAAATTTAATTACACGCCCCTGTTAAACAGGGGCTGAAAAATTGGGCCTTAGCCACTGGTGGCGGCGCCCAGAACCAAAAATGTTCTTACATGTTATCAGCATGATCATTGAGGAGGAAGAGGATAATCACTCAGCATAGCAGGATAGTCACTCAGCATCAGCATAGGCAGTCTTGAAGGGATCTGACATTTCAAACAAAATTATTCGGTTACATCAGCATCAGGTGCTTGGTAGCTGGAGGTGATCCAAGACTGGTTCATTTTTATGAAGGTCAGTCGATCGACCGAGTCGGTGGACAGACGCACCCTGTGATCGGTTACAAAGCCTCCAGCAGCACTGAATGTGCGTTCCGAAAGAACGCTGGAAGCAGGACAGGCCAGTAGCTCAATTGCATACTGTGCAAGCTCTGGCCAGTGATCCATCCTCAAGACCCAGTAACCCAGAGGATTTTCAGTGGGAAAGGTGTCCAAATCAGATCTTGCCCCTAGGCATTCCTGCACCATGTAAAACAGACGCTGGCGATGGTTGCTGGAACCGATCATACCTTGGGGCTGTGGACTAAAAAATTGTCTGAAGGCATCAGTCAGATGGCCACCTTCTCCACCGCTCCTTCTTTGACTGACCGAAGCCTCAACAACACGTTGTCCAGGAACAGGAGTTTGTAACCTCCCAGTCTCTGGGAACGCATTGCACAGACCTTTCTGCAAGGCCTCCCGAAGATGTTTCACCCTCTGCTCCCTCTGTGATGGCAAGATAAGGTCCGCAACCTTACCCTTGTAACGTGGATCAAGGAGGGTTGCCAGCCAGTATTGATCCCTCTCCTTGATACCACAAATACGAGGATCCTTCCGCAGGCTTTGCAGTATCAGGGAGGCCATGCAGCGTAGGTTTGCTGAGGCATTCGGTCCTCTGGGTCACTAAGGACGACATGATCCGCAGCCACCTCCTCCCAGCCACGTACAAGTCCATGGGTTTCTTAGGACTATAAATGATCCCTTAAAGACTGCTGCTAATGCTGAGTGCCAGGCTCCACATCCATGCTGACACAATCCTTCTCCTCCTCCTCCTCCTCCTCTTCCTGTGTGATCAGCGGGCATGCAGGAACACTGTCTGGATAAAGGGGGCCTTGAGAGCTAAGGAAGTCCTCCTCTTTCTGCCTCTGTTCTGCCTCAAGTGCCCTGTCCATTATTCCACGCAGCGTGTGCTCCAACAGGTGGACAAGGGGGACAGTGTCACTGATGCATGCACTGTCACTGCTCACCATCCTCATGGCCTCCTCAAATGGTGACAGGACAGTGCATGCATCCCTGATCATGGCCCACTGACGTTGGGAAAAAACCAAGCTTCCCTGACCCTGTCCTGGTGCCATAGTCGCACAGGTACTCATTGATGGCCCTCTGCTGCGTGTGCAGCAGCTGCAGCATGGCCAACGTTGAGTTCCACCTGGTGGGCATGTCACAGATTAGGCGGTTCTTGGGCAGGTTAAATTCCTTTTGGAGGTCTGCCAGCCGAGCACTGGCATTATATGACTGGCGGAAATGCACACAGACTTTCCTGGCCTGCCTCAGGACATCCTGTATGCCCGGGTAACTGCCCAAGAACTGCTGCACCACCAAGTTAAGGACATGAGCCAAACAGGGCACATGGGTCAGTTGTCCCTGTTGGAGGGCGGAGAGGAGGTTGGTGCCATTGTCGCAAACCACCATTCCTGCCTTAAGTTGGCGTGGCGTCAACCACCTCTGAACCTGCCCCTGCAGAGCTGACAGAATCTCTGCCCCAGTGTGGCTCCTGTCCCCCAAGCACACCAGCTCAAGCACCGCATGGCATCATTTGGCCTGTATACTTGCGTAGCCCCTTGAACGCCTACAGAGCACCACTGGTTCTGAGGACAAAGCACAAGAAGAGGCCATGGAGGAAGAAGAAGAGGAGGGGGTGGAGGAGAGAGGTGTGTCAGAATCACTAATAGTGGCATTTTGGAGGCGTGGTGGCGGAACAGCCTCCAACACTACTGCACCTTGTCCTGCATCCTTCCCAGCTGCCAGCAGAGTCACCCAATGCGCCGTGAAACTTAGGTAACGTCCCTGTCCATGCCTGCTGGACCATGAGTCAGCGGTAATATGCACCTTACCGCTGACCGCCCTGTCCAGCGAGGCCAACACATTGCCTTCCACATGCCGGTAGAGAGCCAGAATCGCCTTCCGTGAGAAAAAGGGGCGTTTGGAAACCTGCCACTGAGGAACCGCACATTCCACAAACTCAGGGGCAGAGTCTACCAACTGAAAAGGTAGCAGTTGAAGTGCTAGCAATTTTGCCAAGCTAGCATTCAACCGCTGGGCATGTGGATGGCTGGGAGCGAACTTCTTTCTGTAGTGCAGCAGCTGGGGCAGGGAAATTTGCCTGGTACAATCTGACGTCGGTGTACCGATAGCAGATTGCCTGCAAGTATTTGGCTGTGACACACCTAATTCTATACCTTCCTTTCAGTGCAGGTCTCAGAGAGGACTGAAGGTATAGTGGGGTTGGAGATCACAGCTGATGAGGAACAAGGAGAGGTCCTCTTTGTACTTTGGTGTGGGTCTTTTAAGTACGCTTGCCAACAAACTGCATGGCAGGTCAACATATGTCTGGTCAAGCATGTGGTGCCCAAGCGGGAGATGTTTTGGCCATGCGAGATACGCTTGAGACATATGTTGCAAATAGCAGCGGTGCGATCTGATGCACTCATCTCAAAAAAGGCCCACACCCTAGAACTTTTGGAATAACCCGCAGAGACAGCAGCGTCCTGCACATTCGGAGCTCTGCGGTGTGATGCAGTCAGTGTGCTGTCCTTAGGCTGGCCCCTGAAGGGCATCCTGCCTTGTTGGTGATGTGCCTCCTCCTCCTCTCTCCTATCAGGTACCCACGTGGAGTCAGTGACCTCATCATCCCCTCCCTCTTCATATCTCTAGCAAACCTGGTGTGCTGCAGCAGGGGGAACATGACTGCCAGATTGCTGTCCTTCTTGGGCAGGCCCTCTGTCCGGGCTCACGTTACTGCCTTTATCTAGCTCAGTACCATCATCAGACCCTTCAAAACGCTAGGCATCCTCCTGGAGCATATACCCAACACTGTGGTCAAACAGTTCGAGGGACTCCTCAGGAGGACATGGTGGGGCTAGGGAAGGAGTCACTGATGCCACTGAGCCGAGGGAAGAGGCCACGTTGGCAGCTGCTTTGCCAGACAAAGTACCCTGAGCCTGGGTGAGAGAGGATGTGAATATATGAAATATACAAGACATATCTTTCTATGTATCCAGAGTTCCTCTTCAACATGAATTTGTATTTCTTATAATTTGTATTTCTTAAAATGTTTCTGAATTCTTTTGGTATTGCAACACATGTGGCTGTCTTGGTTGGCCTCCAGTTGACATGAAATGTTCTGCCAATGACATGACACAATTCTCGGAAAAGATGTTGATATGGAAAGATGTTGACATAGAAAGTCCCTGTCTAAAAGTCAAATTAAATCCCTTGAAATAATTATTCTTCCCTTTTTGTTAAAATAACTTGTCAAACGAATAAATCAGCCAGGTTAAGCTGACCCAAAAAGCTGACCAAAAGTTACGTTGAAATACTTAGTAAAATGCGTACTTGTGATGTGTAACTTTGGGTTTGTGCCCGCCATAGACTGCAATGTTATGATTTTCTATAAAAGGCTGTATTAACTTGTATTCTGTATCACATTCCTTTGAAAAAGATGTGATCCGCTGTATGTACAGTGCATATTCTGAAGTAAAAACAGAGTATTGGTAACTGTAAGCGCAAACACACAAGTCCATATATAACAGGAGATATAAAAGGCTGAGCAACTTAGTCTATAGGGGACAGGCTGGAAGTTCAAGGGTTAAGTGGTAACCGGTAATGTAATGGTTAAAGTAGGCTGGTAGGCTAGGCGGCTGCTGTTTCCTCAGAGAGCTGGCTCTGTGATGGATGAGAGAGGGGTAGAGAAGGAATCGCCACCTGAGTGTAATATTAACAAATGATGTTTAATGACACCAGGTAAAAACACACTTACAGGATAAAAACATATAAAAGGCTCATCTGTATGGGTATGTGGTCCTCGGTGTTCCCTCTGATCCTGTGGTGGTGACGCTGCAGGGATGCTAGGCCTATTGAAGGAGCAGTGGCTCCGAGCGCGTAGCCTTCTCTCAACCTCTCTGCTAGCCCTCCTCCCTGGACGATCCCTCCCCTGGATACCAAACCCGGAAGCAGACGGACGACCTGTGACATCATGCACGCTTCACGTGTGCTCCACGCCGGCCCCTAGTCTCTTCCTGATGGCCACAGAAGGAGCTCCCGACTGGTAATCCACCTTCTGCAGCCCAGCATCCCTGCAGCGTCACCACCACAGGATCAGAGGGAACACCGAGGACCACATACCCATACAGATGAGCCTTTTATATGTTTTTATCCTGTAAGTGTGTTTTTACCTGGTGTCATTAAACATCATTTGTTAATACTACACTCAGGTGGCGCTTCCTTCTCTACCCCTCTCATATTCTGAAGTAAACATACATGAGACGAATGCAGCTCTATTGGCGTTGATGTCTTTTATTTCAAGGCTCTACTTAACATTTGGTGACCCCGATTCGTGTCTTCTTGTCTGCATCTCCACCACCGGCTCTCCACCCGCACCAGAACGGACAGCAGCAAAGAGGCCTCAGGTGAGAAAACTTTTATTTTCTCATATTAAATACTGTCTTTTCTGTGCGGTGTTGAGGGGCCGGTTGGGGAAGTGCAGCCACAGAAGGTAAACACGTTACCTATTTGATTTTGCCTGCATTCTGTCTCTGCATGATTACTGAGAATGTTAAAGGTACCTATTATAATTTAAGCATGCTAAAGAATGATCATTTTAAGCGCTTGCCTTTTCTCCTTATCTCCAGAAATGACAATGTATATATATTTTGTGAAGGGATGTATAAGTGCAGGTACCACAATTTCTAAAGAGTGAGTAGAAGTTGGTGGTGTTGAATTTTTTGTATGTATGATTTTTTGAACATTTGTGGTCCTAAGGCGGATAGGTTTGCCTTCAGCGGATAGCCACAAATGGGTGAATGACTTGCTGTATGTTCTCTGGAGTAGGGACTAGCCTATTGCCACTCAGAAAGGAGACGTCCTTCTGAGAGTAGAACGAGTGAGATATCTCAACTTATGTACTGGGCTGCTGGTACACAGCCATAACGATAAACGGTGGAGCTCTCGGTCCTGGAGTTCCAAATTATTGTCATTTCTGAAGAGACTAATGAGAAATTGTGATAAATATGGGAAATTTGCTTGAGAAAAATGTTTTGCCTGTCATGAATACATTTGGGTTAACAAAAGATAGGGCAAAAAGTTATTAAAAATAGCAAAAGCAACAGGGCTAAGTATTGCCAAATTACAACCAAGTGCTCCTATCATCAGAATGATGGTGAGTGGAGACTAGGGATGAGCTTTGAGTTCGAGTCGAACTCATGTTCGACTCGAACATTGGCTGTTCGCAAGTTCGCCGAACAGCGAACAATTTGGGGTGTTCGCGGCAAATTCGAATGCCGCGGAACACCCTTTAAAAGTCTATGGGAGAAATCAAAAGTGCTAATTTTAAAGGCTAATATGCAAGTTATTGTCATAAAAAGTGTTTGGGGACCTGGGTCCTGCCCCAGGGGACATGGATCAATGCAAAAAAAAGTTTTAAAAACGGCCGTTTTTTCAGGAGCAGTGATTTTAATAATGCTTAAAGTCAATCAATAAAAGTGTAATATCCCTTTAAATTTCGTACCTGGGGGGTGTCTATAGTATGCCTGTAAAGGGGCGCATGTTTCCTGTGTTTAGAACAGTCTGACAGCAAAATGGCATTTTGAAGGAAAAAACTCATTTAAAACTACCCGCGGCTATTGCATTGCCGACAATACACTTAGAAGTTCATTGATAAAAACGGCATGGGAATTCCCCAAAGGGGAACCCTGAACCAAAATTAAAAAAAAAAAAATGACGTGGGAGTCCCCCTAAATTCTATACCAGGCCCTTCAGGTCTGATATGGATATTAAGGGGAACCCCGGCCAAAATTTAAAAAAAAAAATGACGTGGGGTTCCCCCTAAATTCCATACCAGACCCTTCAGGTCTGGTATGGATTTTAAGGGGAACCCCGCGCCAAAAAAAAAAAAAAACGGCGTGGGGTCCCCCCAAAAATCCATACCAGACCCTTATCCGAGCACGCAACCTGGCAGGCCGCAGGAAAAGAGGGGGGGACGAGAGTGCGGCCCCCCCTCCCTCCTGAACCGTACCAGGCCACATGCCCTCAACATTGGGAGGGTGCTTTGGGGTAGCCCCCCAAAACACCTTGTCCCCATGTTGATGAGGACAAGGGCCTCATCCCCACAACCCTGGCCGGTGGTTGTGGGGGTCTGCGGGCGGGGGGCTTATCGGAATCTGGAAGCCCCCTTTAACAAGGTGACCCCCAGATCCCGGCCCCCCCCCTGTGTGAAATGGTAAGGGCGTACATAAGTACCCCTACCATTTCACGAAAAAAGTGTCAAAAATGTTAAAAATGACAAGAGACAGTTTTTGACAATTCCTTTATTTAAATGCTTCTTCTTTCTTCTATCTTCCTTCATCTTCTGGTTCTTCTGGTTCTTCTGGCTCTTCTGGTTCTTCCTCCGGCGTTCTCGTCCAGCATCTCCTCCGCGGCGTCTTCTATCTTCTTCTCCTCGGGCCGCTCCGCACCCATGGCATGGGGGGAGGCTCCCGCTCTTCTCTTCATCTTCTTCATCTTCTTCTCTTCTTCTTTTCTTCTCTTCTTCTAATCTTCATTTTCTTCTCCGGGCCGCTCCGCAATCCATGCTGGCATGGAGGGAGGCTCCCGCTGTGTGACGGCGCTCCTCGTCTGACAGTTCTTAAATAACGGGGGGCGGGGCCACTCGGTGACCCCGCCCCCCTCTGACGCACGGGACATGACGGGACTTCCCTGTGGCATTCCCCGTGCGTCAGAGTGGGGCGGGGTCACCGGGTGGCCCCGCCCCCCGTTATTTAAGAACTGTCAGACGAGGAGCGCCGTCACACAGCGGGAGCCTCCCTCCATGCCAGCATGGATTGCGGAGCGGCCCGGAGAAGAAAATGAAGAAGAGAAGAAAAGAAGAAGAGAAGAGCGGGAGCCTCCCCCCCATGCCATGGGTGCGGAGCGGCCCGAGGAGAAGAAGATAGAAGACGCTGCGGAGGAGATGCTGGACGAGAACGCCGGAGGAAGAACCAGAAGAGCCAGAAGAACCAGAAGAACCAGAAGATGAAGGAAGATAGAAGAAAGAAGAATGATTTAAATAAAGGAATTGTCAAAAACTGTCTCTTGTCATTTTTAACATTTTTGACACTTTTTTCGTGAAATGGTAGGGGTACTTATGTACCCCCTTACCATTTCACACAGGGGGGGGGCCGGGATCTGGGGGTCACCTTGTTAAAGGGGGCTTCCAGATTCCGATAAGCCCCCCGCCCGCAGACCCCCACAACCACCGGCCAGGGTTGTGGGGATGAGGCCCTTGTCCTCATCAACATGGGGACAAGGTGTTTTGGGGGGCTACCCCAAAGCACCCTCCCAATGTTGAGGGCATGTGGCCTGGTACGGTTCAGGAGGGAGGGGGGGCCACACTCTCGCCCCCCCCTCTTTTCCTGCGGCCTGCCAGGTTGCGTGCTCGGATAAGGGTCTGGTATGGATTTTTGGGGGGACCCCACGCCGTTTTTTTTTTTTTTTTTGGCGCGGGGTTCCCCTTAAAATCCATACCAGACCTGAAGGGTCTGGTATGGAATTTAGGGGGAACCCCACGTCATTTTTTTTTTTTAATTTTGGCCGGGGTTCCCCTTAATATCCATACCAGACCTGAAGGGCCTGGTATGGAATTTAGGAGGACTCCCACGTCATTTTTTTTTTTAAATTTTGGTTCGGGGTTCCCCTTTGGGGAATTCCCATGCCGTTTTTATCAATGAACTTCTATGTGTATTGTCGGCAATGCAATAGCCGCGGTTAGTTTTAAATGAGTTTTTTCCTTCAAAATGTCATTTTGCTGTCAGACTGTTCTAAACACAGGAAACATGCGCCCCTTTACAGGCATACTATAGACACCCCCCAGGTACGAAATTTAAAGGGATATTACACTTTTATTGTTTGACTTTAAGCATTATTAAAATCACTGCTCCTGAAAAAACGTCCGTTTTTAAAACTTTTTTTTGCATTGATCCATGTCCCCTGGGGCAGGACCCAGGTCCCCAAACACTTTTTATGACAATAACTTGCATATAAGCCTTTAAAATTAGCACTTTTGTTTATTCATGTTCGTGTCCCATAGACTTTAACGGTGTTCGCGTGTTCGAACGAACTTTTTTCCTGTTCGCATGTTCTGGTGCGAACCGAACAGGGGGGTGTTCGGCTCATCCCTAGTGGAGACCCAGATGCCCTGAAACATCATGTGAAATGGTGTAAACTAACAAAGAAGGAGTATAAAGGGGACCCATCTAAATGGTGGGCGCCATAGGGTCCCTTAATACACCTACAATTAATGCATTATTTAATCTGCTTTTTAAAATGTCTGATTGTGGGGGGATTGAATGTTTAGCAGCCTGGGAAGAAGTATCCGGGAAGGATATAACCCCCCCCCCCCCCCCCATAAAAGGTGCTCAGAGAAAGCTGCTTTACATGTAGAAGATGAGGATGAAATGCCCAATGCATGGGCTTCCCCTTATGACTCAATAAGAAGGGAATTGTCAGGAGCGTCTGCACCTATGGTACAGCAAGTGGAAACTACAGGAGGGGAGTCAGCTAGTGATGATGAAGGAGAGGCATCTGGTTATCAACAGGCCACTCCAAGTATTATGACAGAAACTCCACAGCGTAGACACATAGGTAAACTTGTTTCCAAACAGTATTTCCCACATTACCGTAGAGAGGAACCACTCTATGATGTAGATGGTACAATGACATTTGAAAAAGATGGGGAACTGTGGCAGTACACTCCAGCAAGAGCAGATGCCTTGGCAAGATTTAATAAATTAAGTAAATCTGATACTAGTACTCTTCCAGCAGGGGGATCTAGGGATCATGCCTCACCTGTGTTAACTAGGCAACAGGTAAAACGGTTAGGATTACTACCTCAGCGTACCCCAAAAGATAGACATAGGACGAAAGAATATTTTAGATCCAAATTAGAACCATTTGGACAAATGCCCTTGAGAGAGGTAGCTTTACCGGGGGAAGAAGATGACCAGGGGAATTATACCACAAGGATAGGAAAAGTTTATGTCCCTTGGAAACCCAATGAAATTAGGGCAATTGTTGCTGATCTGCCCAACTTAGAGAAATGTCCAAAAAAATGGTATAAAAAGTATATGTGGATAGAGAAAACGCAACAAGCTACATATATTGATATGTGGATCTTGATTGATTGTGCTGTGCCAGAGAAGTATGTGGTTGTATGGAATATATTTGTAAGAAATAAGGGAGCATATGTTTAAGGGATAATGAAGGTGGAAGATCCACCACTAGACCCGGTTATGTATGAGGAAACAATTAACAGATTGAATGAAATCTTAAAAGCTTGGGTAACAACCACTTTTGATAAGGGGCAAGATATGCGAGCATTGATGGATGTTGTTCAGAAGAAAGGTGAGGATGTGTTAGATTACTGGAATAGATTTAAAGATGCTATTCAAAAGCATAAGGATTGGATCCCAGTAGATGAAACTGCTTTGTCCAAGACATGGTCTGGTTGACAGTTTCATGGGAGGATTGTTACAGGAAGTTAGAGAATAGAGAAAGAAGCCATCGCTAAAACTAATGAATATTGAATCTTACAGAATCTGAGAGATTAATAAGGATAGAGATAAAAATAAATAATAATGAATGTATAACAAGTTCCCGTACTGGGGAAAAGCAGCACTGCATATGGAAGGTATTGAGGTGCAGGTCTTAGCTGTTCAAATTATAAGGGAAAGATGAGCTAAATCTAGCAGAACTAAGATGTATGTTAGAAATGCACCAAGAGTGGGGGCCCGGGTTCAGCAGATAGTGGAGTGTGGTGATTTGATTAATAAAAATTTCATTCCTTCCCTGAACTTGCTGTCTTGAATTTGGGACAAAATACAGAACAAATGATTGATGTGTCAGTTAATGGTTTATCTATCCTGTGTTTAATAGATAAAGGCGATTCAAAGAGTTTGTTAAATATACGTGATGCCAATTTTTCCACTTCGAATCAGCAGGTAATTTTGGTCGGGGTAAGTAATGATGTAATTACTGCCAAAGTCACTGAGCCTCTATAGGTAAGAATGGGAGGTCAGTGTCATAAATGTTCTTTTGTTTTATCGCCATACTCCCCTGGCAGTCTGCTAGACAGAGGTATACTAATAAATATAGGAGTAACTATAGTTTTAACCACTGAAGGAATGGGAGTAAAACATACTTGAAGTAAATGGAGACTTTAGATTTGCTCCTTATGCCAGCAATTTATTAACTCCAAACAGAAGGGGCTATTGTAAATATCTATAATGACTCAGCCTATGCTCTAGGCATAGTGCATAGTTTTGCACAACTCTGGCAAGAGAGGGGTTATCTGACAGCGGCAGGAACTCCAATACAGCATAAAGAGTTAACTGTCAGATTATTGGAAGCGGTCCAGCTGCCTCTTAAAGTTGCAGTGATTAAATGTAAAGCACATACCAGAGCAGATGATAGTATATCGCGTGGGAATGCTTTGGCTGATAGGTATGCTAAAGATGCTATACATTCTTATGAGCCAACTACAGCGCTTCCAACATTCCTGCTCACAGATCTTCAAGTGAATCTGGACATCCTATCAGCCCTGCAGGCAAGCTCGCCTCATACATCCTCTTGGACCACAAAGGTAGCTGTTTGTGGGGCAGATGGTCTATGGAGATTAAAAAACAGACTGGTTGCTCCTCCGAGTCTGTTTCCTTCTTTGTTTACTTTGAGCCATGGGCCTTGCCATGTCTCAACAGGAGGGATGTGTCGGGTGGTAGCCAGAGATTGGTGGGCTCCAGGTTTTCCTGCATATGCTGCTAAACAGGTTACTGAATGTTCTATATGTCAAATGCATAACATTGGAAAGTCAGTGCCCACTCCCATGAAGCATATTCCACATACTGAGGAGCCATTTCAAATTGTGCAAATCAACTTCTCAGATATGCCCCCTTGTGGTCGATTTAAGTATCTTTTGGTTTGCATTGATCAATTTTCGAATTGGCCAGAGGCTTGGCCCACATCCAAAAATGATGCCAGAACTGTGGTAAAATGTCTGACGAGGGAATTGATCCCAAGGTTTGGTATAGGATCAATAATTTCCTCAGATAGAGGGACACATTTTGATAACAAAGTCATGGCAGAAGTAGTGAACATTTTGGGTATGAAACAGCAATTGCATACTCCTTACAGACCTCAGGCTAGTGGGATGGTGGAACGCAGCAATCAAACCCTGAAGAGGTATTTGGCCAAAATAACTGCTAATGGACAAAGCACATGGGTAGAAGCTTTACCTATAGCCTTGGCGACCATTAGGACTACCCCTAAGGAGAAACATGGACTGTCACCTTTTGACATATTGTTTGGACGACCGCCTAAAATACTACAATCATCTCTTGTGCAGCCAGAGACAGTAACTTTAATAAATGGTCAAGATTCCATGATAGAATATGTTCGCAAATTGGCAAATGTGTTTTCTGATACTTTTTCCAGAGCCAAAGCAGGACAACCTTTGGACAAGAGTGAAGGAACTCACGGACTAAAGTCAGGAAATCGGGTGTATATCAAGAATCACACACCCCAGACTACTTTGTCCCCTAAGTGGAAAGGACCATATCAGGTCATTCTTGTGTCTCCTACTGCAGTGAAACTGAAAGATTATAAGTATTGGGTGCATGGTTCACACTGTAAGAAGTCTGTAGTTCCAAAAGAGAATATAAGCTGGTCTGCTACTGGCAAGAATTGTTCTGTACTTTTACCTTCCAGGTCTCCTCCACTGACTCGTGCTAGAGCAAGAAGACTGCAGAATGAATCTCCTAGGGCCTAAAATGAATGTGAAGCTCTGGAGTGTTATCCTCTGTGGTGGAGCGGTGGTATGGATTACAGTCATAGCATATGAATGGACATACAAGAAGAAAAGGGTAAGATACAAGACACTTTTCTTTTAAATGCTACTGTAATGGAAGAAATGTCACAACCTGAACTGGTTTCAGATGCTGACCTAAGAGCACGGAGGGAAGCCGCACATGAATATGATGCCAAACTAGCAGAGCCTTTCCATAACTCTTTTGTATCTCTGCACCTGCAAGCTGCCAAGAAACTGAATATCACTAATTGCTGGATATGCACACATGCACCTATTTCTCATAAGACTATACCTTTGTTAGGAATACCTAGCACTTTAACTGAAATAGGGGACAGTGCACACTTTGGTGAAGTCAGTAAAACAATGATTGACAGAGCCATTTCACTTTTACTGTTCACAAATGCTCTATTGAAAAAACCAGCAGTCTGCATTAACTGTACTCAAACCTATACACCTGAGTTACTTTCCCAGGGTTACCAGAGTACTACCCGAACTCCAATTGCATGGATAATGCCGATATCAGGTACTGGTTTGATCGTAAGGATACTGTGTGGAGTACTGACAGATAACAGGAATTACATGACTACACACATCGTCAACATTCCCGGCAGAACAATATGAAACTATTGATGTGCCTGCAAGGATATAATTTCAATAAAGCTTGTGCTGCCCCACCAGGCTATTACTTCATATGTGGAAAGAAAGCATATACTTGGGTTCCTTTGAATTCTAAAGGGGTTTGTTACTTTGGTAGAGTCATACCTGCTACTTGGTATATGGAGGATAATGACTTTCAAGAAACACAGCTTCACAAAATACCTATACACTTTCTTAAAAAAGACTTTGTGCATCTTAGCAGAAGGGACCTCACTGGTTAGTCAGTTCCAGGAGAAGATGAACCCCCAGGACAAGATAAAGAAGAAGACTCTGAAATTAATGGAAAAAATTACAATTATCCTGATAGGCCTACATCTTATCCTAAGTCAGATGATAACTTCACAAATATTGAATCACATGACAGAGAGATTAAACCATTGTTTTATATTCCTTGGGTAAATAGATGTTGTACTAAAAGGCTTTCAGTTTCATCATTGATTTGGCAGACCTGATGGATAACATTACTGCCTTGTATGATAGAAACTTTATAGCCCTTGCTACGGAATTAAAGATGATCAAAAAAGAGGTTTTGCAGCACCGGCTGGTGCTGGATTATCTCACGGCCAGTCAAGGAGGAATATGCACCATAGTGGGAACTACTTGTTGTAACTACATTGGAAATGATACTAAGCCTGAAGATGCCATCATTTCGCATGTAGAAAAGGTACAGGATGGTTTTCTGGTATTTTACATGGTATTCTATATATTGTAGGAATTATAGTCCTCATAATCTTAATAGTTAAATGCGCACCTATGTTATGCAAATGTTGTTTGAAGATAACCACACGTGCTTGTACTAATATCGGTTCTTCTGAGCCCTTAAGGTCTTGAGTCAGAACTGCTCATGAGATGGTGGTCCGTATACCTGGAGATCAACCTAAAGACACAGAAGAGGCTTAAAAGGGATACCGAAAGAATTCTAAACACAGGAGGGGCTGTGACGATATGAAATATACAAGACATATCTTTCTATGTATCCAGAGTTCCTCTTTCTTCAACATGAATTTGTATTTCTTATAATTTGTATTTCTTAAAATGTTTCTGAATTCTTTTGGTATTGCAACACATGTGGCTGTCTTGGTTGGCCTCCAGTTGACATGAAATGTTCTGCCAATGACATGACACAATTCTCGGAAAAGATGTTGATATGGAAAGATGTTGACATAGAAAGTCCCTGTCTAAAAGTCAAATTAAATCCCTTGAAATAATTATTCTTCCCTTTTTGTTAAAATAACTTGTCAAACTAATAAATCAGCCAGGTCAAGCTGACCCAAAAAGTTGACCAAAAGTTATGTTGAAATACTTAGTAAAATGCATACTTGTGATGTGTAACTTTGGGTTTGTGCCTGCCATAGACTGCAATGTTATGATTTTCTATAAAAGGCTGTATCAACTTGTATTCTTTATCACATTCCCTTGAAAAAAGATGTGATCCGCTGTATGTACAGTGCATATTCTGAAGTAAACATACATGAGACGAATGCAGCTCTATTGGCGTTGATGTCCTTTATTTCAAGGCTCTACTTAACAAGGATGAGGAGGATGAGGACGGCTTGGTCATCCACTCGACCAAGTCTTCCGCATGTTGCGGCTCAACACGGCCAGCTGCTGAAAAAAAGGCCAAGCGTGTCCCACGGCCACGTGCTGATGAGGATGCACCGTGTCCACGACCAGCACTGTTGCCTCTAGACACAGAGCCTGCTTGCCCTCTTTTATTGGCTTGTGACTGTCTGCTTCTCCTTGTTGGCCTTCCAGACATACTATTGGCCTGCAGTGAGCTGCACAAAACTGGGATGTATATATATACCGATTATACTGCAGCTAGCAGAATCAACTGCCTGCCTTTAGTATTATTAGTATGATAACACCTGCACTTGTCTTCAGGTAGCTATACTGTAGGTGCAACTGTGCAGGGTACACAGTACAGTAACTGGAAATATGTCAAGAGCCTACACAAGCACCTGGCTGCAGGTAACTATACTGTAGGTGCAACTGTGCGGGGTACACAGTACAGTAACTGGAAATACATCAAGAGCCTACACAAGCACCTGGCTGCAGGTAGCTATACTGTAGGTGCAACTGTGCGGGGTACACAGTTCAGCAACTGGAAATACTTCAAAGAGCCTACACAAGCACCTGGCTGCAGGTAGCTATACTGTAGGTGTGACTGTGCGGGGTACACAGTACAGTAACTGTAAATACTTCAAAGAGCCTACACAAGCACCTGGCTGCAGGTAGCTATACTGTAGGTGTGACTGTGCGGGGTACACAGTACAGTAACTGGAAATACTTCAAAGAGCCTACACAAGCACCTGGCTGCAGGTAGCTATACTGTAGGTGAGACTGTGCGGGGTACACAGTACAGTAACTGGAAATACTTCAAAGAGCCTACACAAGCACCTGGCTGCAGGTAGCTATACTGTAGGTGAGACTGTGCGGGGTACACAGTACAGTAACTGGAAATACTTCAAAGAGCCTACACAAGCACCTGGCTGCAGGTAGCTATACTGTAGGTGAGACTGTGCAGGGTACACAGTACAGTAACTGGAAATACTTCAAAGAGCCTACACAAGCACCTGGCTGTAGGTGAGACTGTGCAGGGTACAGTACAGTAACTGGAAATACTGTAAAAACACCTGCCTGCCTGTCAGTATATTAGGAAGGGAAGAACAGGTTCTAGCTAAACTGAATACAGTGTATATATATATATACATACAACACCTGGGATGCATATATACACACAATACACTGTAACTGCAGCTAACTGACTCGACCTGCCTTCTCTATCCAACTTAAATCAAATGACACTGTCTCTCTCTCTCTCTCTCTCTATCTCTGTCTCAACATCGGAACACACTACACAGGGCCGACGTGCAATAATACTTACGGGTTATGTCTCTGACACTGTGATTACATTGGTATCGTATTATGTGCCTAATAAACGCCCCACCGCTTTTCTGTTTCATCTACTCCAAGTTGTTGAAACGCACAAGGTGGGCACTGTAATCCTATGTGGTGATTCCAATGCGACGGTTTTCCCCTTCCTAGACAAATCACCACCCTCCCCGCTCTCTAGCCCTGGCAAAACAACATTTCAACACCTGCTCTCTGCTCATGGTCTGGTAGACTCCTGGCGCTAGTTAAACCCCACCAGCAGACGCTACACCTACTATTCCCATCTGCACAACTCTTGCTTGCGCATAGATCACGTCTTAGTCACCACCAACATGCTCAATGACATAATCTGCTCTAGTATCACCTCCTTCACATGGACTAACCACTGCGCTGTGTACAACACCATAGCCTCCCCGGTACCCAGGTCCCACGACACATCCTGGTGTGTTAACAACACCATGCTAACCCATCCCTCCCATCGTTTGGAGATTGAGGTAGCCCTTAAAGATTACTTCTCAATAAATGATACGAATGATATTTCCGCCCTGACACTATGGGAAGCTCATAAGGCAGTCATTCGAGGCAGACTAATACAACAGGCTGTAGCCCTCAAGAGGGACTGTAAAACCCTGTTTGATCAGCTAGAGGCTAACTTCAATGCCAGCCATACAGCATTCCAAACCACTCCAAATGCCACTACTAATGCGAAATTGAATAAAGCCCGTTTAGAGACTTTGACCTATTCTTGACTGACTCAGCGGACAAAATCATTCGTAAATGCCAACATATCTCCTACATCAAAAGCTAACAAATCCGACACCCTGATGGCACGCAGCTTGCGGGCGATCCACCACCCACAGTCGTCAAAAGATTAAAAACCTCTCGTGACACGTATACTAGTAACCCCGTCAAAATATTGGAGGTGTTTCGATCCAACCTGGCCAAGCTCTATTCTCCTACTCAAGAATTTGATACGACAAAAGCAGATTCCTTATTCTCCGATGTTACCCTTCCAACTCTTGAGCATGAACAGCGGATCTACTTGAGTGTTCCATATCAGACGTGGAGGTTCAGCAAGCTATAAAAGCACTGGAACCCAACAAAAGACCGGGCCCAGATGGGTTCTCGGCAACATACTTTAAACAATTTGCACCACTTCTGACACCTATCCTTACCAGAGCCTTCAACTCCCTGCTAACGGGACACTCATTTAGAACTGAAACCCTGACTTCCATAATCTCTATGCTTCCCAAACCTAGATCTGATCTCACCTCCTGGACCAATTACCGCCCCATTCCCCTTCTAAACCTCGACATTAAGCTATTAGACAAGATTCTGGCGACCAGGCTGAACACAATCATAGGCTGACTGATCCATCGAGACCAAACAGGTTTCATGCCGTCGCACCAGGCTGGCAACAATATCAGACGTACTCTCCTACTTACCCACGCAGCTAAGACCAGACGCATTCCGACTTGTCTTCTCTCTTTAGACATCAGAAAGGCATTTGACTTGGTCACTTGGCCATACATGCATTAAATCCTCTGGAAATGGGGTTTTGGGAACCATTTCTTGACTTGGGTCTCCTATCTATACGACAATCCGCGGGCATACAGTATGTTAAATATGTGGGCTACAAATCAGTGATGACCAACATTAGGAAAGGCACGAGACAAGGGTGTCCTCTGTCCCTGCTGATTTTTGCCCTCCTGATAGAGCCCTTAGCACAATTAATCAGATCTAACCCTGACGTCAAAGGGATAGAATTAGGTGGCCACCACAACAAACTCTGCCTCTTTGCGGATGATATCCTAGTCTTCTTAAGCCAGCCGCACATATCCGCCTTGAACTTGCTAGCCATACTAGATTAATTTGCCCATATTTCGGGACTTCACGTCAACCCTAAAAAATGGAAAGTGCTCAAGGTTTCCCTGACTCAGCCAGAACTCCACCACGCCCAATCATCCCTACCATTTACCTGGGTACCACACCACCTTCCGTATTTGGGAGTGCAACTCACAACCTCTTTTACAGACCTTTTCGCAGCCAACTATTTACCATTACTGAGACAAGCCACAGGACTTCTGAAACAATGGTCTTCTTTTCCCTTATCCTGGCTAGGCCGGATCAATGCCATTAAAATGTGGATGCTGCCCAAATTCCTATACCTGTTCAGAGTACTCCCCGTAACATTACCGTCATATTTCCTAAGACTCACGCAACACAGAGTTATGTCCTATGTATGGGGCACCACCAAGCCCCGTGTCCCTAAATCGATGCTTTACCTTCCCAAACTATGTGGTAGATTAGGTATACCCAACTTCTCTGCTTACTATTATGCGGTACAAATAGCGCAATTACCCAAATATCATGCAACGATGGAAACACCTCTGTGGGTTGCTGTTGAATCAATTGACAGCGACCCCATCTCAAAGCCAACATGTTGTGGCTCCAACCCAAAGATAGGGCACACCTCTCCAATCCCATCACTAAACACTCCTTGGATATCTGGGATAAATTTAGGGAATCCCATAATCATCAATCCCCTCACAACCCCCTTCTCTCCTTCCTCAGGAATCCCGCCTTCTACCCCGCATGGGAATCCCCAATGGCTTCGCAGCCTGGTCTAACGCAGACTTATTTCGACTGCATAAACTGGTCTCTACCAACACTATCCACACTTTCGCTATCTGCAAGTTAAGAATTTCTACACCCCCTTCCTACGGGCAGGTTCAGCACTGAACCAAATGACACAATTCGAATGCATATGCCATAGCGACCCACATGTTAGAGGACTGATCTCACTCCTGTACCAAATCCTTAACGCACTCCCCAGTGAAGCCATGCCTTCCTACACAACCAAATGGTCAGAAGATATTGACCACACACTCGATATCGCAGACTGGTCCAGTATTTGGCTAGCCACCAGGTTCTCCTCTCCAAATTGCCTGGCACTAGAGACCAATTTTTAAAGTTTTTACAAGGTGGTATCAAGTTCCGGCTAGAATAGTTAAATTTATCCCCTCTTATGCCCTGTACACACGGTCAGATTTTCCGTCAGAAAATGTGTGATAGGACCTTGTTGTCGGAAATTCCGACCGTGTGTGGGCTCCATCACACATTTTCCATCGGAATTTCCGACACACAAAGTTGAGAGCTTGCTATAAAATTTTCCGACAACAAAATCCGTTGTCGGAAATTCCGATCGTGTGTACACAAATCTGACGGACAAAGTGCCACGCATGCTCAGAATAAATTAAGAGACGAAAGCTATTGGCTACTGCCCCATTTATAGTCCCGATGTACGTGCTTTACGTCACCGCGTTCAGAACGATCGGATTTTCCGATAACTTTGTGTGACCGTGTGTATGCAAAACAAGATTGAGCCAACATCCGTCGGAAAAAATCCATGGACTTTGTTGTCGGAATGTCGATCAATGTCCGACCGTGTGTACAGGGCATTACACTGGGTCCTGCTTCCTGGGATGCTCAGATCCAGGTACCCATATCCACATATGGTGGCAATGATCGGTTGCCCAGGAATTTTGGAAAGGAATATTTGCGATGGCCTCCAAAGCCCTAGAAACAGACATCCCCCCTGACCCAGCCACAGCCCTTTTAAATGGGCTGAACTTACCCACTACTTACTACTGCAGCCAAACAAACCATAGCTAAAGCGTGGAAATCCCAACACTTGGTTGTGGCTGAGGCTAAGTATCGGATGAACAGAGCCCTTATCTTCGCCAAAATGGCAGCTATTGAAGGGGACAAAATTAAAAAGTTCCATAAGACTTGGCAACCCTGGGTCAAACACTGTTTACCCCCTGACTTTAATGAGTTCTTGATATTGCCTTGCCCGAATAGCTCGCCTAAACATCAACTAGAGGCATTTCCGAGGCGTGAAACATACCACCGATGTGGGAGACTCCCACCCCTCCTCTTCTTACCCCCTCCCTTTCATTCTATCTCTACAAGCTTCTTTACTTAGTGCGGGCGAGACACTGTACCACCTGTCTATCACCTGTCCTCCAAGCAAACCCAACTAGGTACAACTTACATCAGCCCCGCTCCTGGGCCTATCACTCTCTCACCTTCCTTCTTCTATTTACAGCATCACGCCCATAACAGTGTGATACACATATATATTCCTACTCCCAGGTTTCTGTTGTGGACTAACTCCTACTACGTAATATAGTTGTATGATCTGTTACCACCGCCTCTTTGTACTAACAGGTGTCTTGAATTGAAATTGCACATAGTTTGCAAACTACGCAACTCATACAATATTCCTTCCGGCTTTCAGTCTTTTCCTTCAGCATTTCTATGGAAATGCCCCCACCTGCTCACAGTTTGATGGTCTGGAGGCACACTCCATTATGTTCACTAAAAGATTTAAGTCCCTCACCCCAGTTCCCTAACTCACCCTGTTACATTCGCTTATATTTAGATCATATTCTTGCTAATCATTCCTTCGCGTAAGAGCATGTATACGGTACTATTCAAAATGTGTGTACCACAAGCAAATGTACATATATTTTCTTGTCTTGTCTTTCTCTGTATTCCTCAATAAAAATTATTGAACAGAAAATATATGTAAAACCTTAAGAAAAAGTGTGTAGCGCCAAAAGTAAATGATCAGCGATGAGATGAGAATACTGTGTTATAAATGGACAGCACATTGAAATAAAATCCAAAAAAGTGTTAAAAGTGAAAAAAAGCTAAAGTGAAAAAACAAAATTAATATATAGAAGTCCAATCATGTGGATGGAAATCAACGATAAAAAAAGTAGTGAAAAATATAGATTTAAATGCACATGATAAGATCAGTAATAAAAAAATTTATAGGTGAAAACACAATAGCTCAGTGCAAAGATGTGCACAAAAATTTGGTGGTGACTTGAAAAATGAAGAGGTGATCCAGTACAGTGCTCCAGAATCATCTACAGCACCCCTGTGAAATGGACACTCACCGGAAAAGCTGGCTGCCGTTACAGCAGCAAACACGCACTCAGTGTAGATCCTCCATCTGTTGTGGGGAAGGCTTTTCAGCAACTTGTACCATCCAGATGTAGCTGTAGTAAATAAAGCTCACCGGGAACCAGATGAAGTCTCCATAGTGTAGTATTTATTGGAATTGTAAGTTAAAAGCCAAAACAAAATGAATCATAAAAACATATGACAATGGGTTCCACTGCTGACCCGGTATTGGACAGTGGCCTGACGTCAGCACTAGCATCTGCTCCCCAAAGCTTTTCGGCCAATAGGACGTTATCAAGGGGTCCTCTAGTGTCAGATGTCAAACTAGTTTATATAGCCTCTCTTGGAATTATATATCCTAACTATTATATATTTGATTCACTTTACACAGTTAATACTGGTTATTTATATATTTACGTATATATTATTTCACTTCTAATCACTATTGGAAGCCCGGCAGGCTTGTGCACACCTTCATTGTTTATTTATTGATTTGAAGAGCAGCTGCCTTTTTTTATATATATTTTTTTATAACACGTTAATAAAGACATACTGGATTGAAGGATTTTTTTAATATATATTTGCATAGAGTTATCCTTTAATGTACGGTAGAAGCTTATACTACAATACAATTCTATTTCTTCATGTTTCAAATTGTATAAACATTTAGTATTTGGTGATATAAAGTGTATTTCTACTTTTCAAAACAAAAAAGGACCCAAGAAACACTTGGGCTAATCAGAGACCACCTACATTTTAGCCACATGGCTTGTATCCAACCAAATCAAAAGAGAAAAATATATATGGTAAAGTACACTGTATACTTTAATGTATACTTTACGATATGTATACTAATGTATACTTTACAATATACAATTTTCTCTATTGATTTGGTTGGATGAAAGCCACATACAAGCCACATGGCTAAAATTCAGGCGGTCTCTGTTTGGCCCAAGTGCTTCTTGCTTTTTGCGTCCTTTTTTTTTATTTGAATGACCAAAGAAGCCACACCTGGTTGATGATGAGTTGGCAATAAACCAAAAATAGAAGCCCTATTGCATTACTTTTTTTTTTAGTATTTCTACTTTTTCAGTCACATTTGTGAAAACCCTACCATATGATTGTTATGTGTTCCCATTCACACAACATATCCAAATAGTTTTTATTTTTTCATTATTTCTCACCTATTAGATATTTCTCAGAAGTAGTAATGGCTGACTACAAGCCTGTCCTAAGTCTGTGGCACACCCTCTAATTTAGGTAGGCGCTAGATGTAGATTTTTGTGAGCACCTGTAAATTTATTCAGGCCTAGCTGTGAGCTAGGCCAGTTTGTTTTGATCTGTGGGGCTGGGAGTGGCCTAGAATAGCAGCAGGTAACTCACATGCAGCATCATTTCTCTGTCACCTCCCTCTGGCTTCTAGAGGCTTCTAGAAGGGAGGCGGGAAAGAGGAGTGGAGTGGCATGAGGTGTCTCAGGGAGCCTTGACCAATCCCCAACTAGGAATGGCAGGGGGCAGGCCTCATTGATGTACCCAGGGTCAGCCTTGCTGGGGAGGAGTTGTTCGAGTGGAAGAACTGAGGGATGGAGTGTTAGGCTGGGAGGGAGCCCCCTAGTCTGGGGAGGTGACCTTGGGCCAGGGGCTTGGAGCTGTGAAGGAACCCAACACAACCCAAGGGGTGTCTCGAACAAGAGCCGGAGAGGACAGCAGGGAACACTGCCGGGCAAGTCTTCAGGAGGGATCCACCAGGTGCCGATGAGTGACAGGGAGTGTCGGGAGTGTCAGGAGAGCTGGGAGAGGCATGTCAGGAGTGAATTTAGAGCCAGCAGGAGAGACTGTCATGTTACTGGCATTGTAGTTGGAGAGAAACAGTCTACAAATAAGCTTTGTGCTTTAGGAGGCTGGAGCTCTAGAAGATGTAAATAGAGGTTCCAATTGTTCATCATATTGATTTCTGCTATTGATTCTGGACATCCTATAAATCCCTCAATAAAATAACAAAAACAAAGCTGATGGACTGTTCATTGTCTTGGGGTGTCTGGAAGTGAATGCCAGGTTGGGCAGGGTAACAGGTGGAACTACTACTTTCTGCAGCCCCTATGGGGGTACTGCTACATCTGTCCTCACTGACATACAGTGCAAGAAGCCTAGCTTCTAAAACTTCAACTCTTTGTTAGGACAGTTCAAATCTAGTTGAAATTGATAATAAAGATCTACCTGCACACCACAGACAGGGTTAACTATGGCAAACACTGCTACCCAGAGCTCCTAAACAAAGAGAACCAGTAGGATTTTATGATGCTGGGTGGCCAAGAATAGAGCATCTAAAAAAACATGAGCTGGAATTTTAATTAGATTTTTTAAGTTATGGTATGTGGATGGAGACATGTAGCAAAAGTAAAGTAAGTGTTATCCCAATTTGGCTGCAACAGTGGAAATACACTTTAAGCCCCATTTTTTAGCTCAACCAGTTCAGTTGAGGTATGAAAACACATTTAGCTCTTTCAATGAACAAGTGCACCTGTTATGCAAGAGTGACCTTTTATTTGTTCCCAGCAAGAGAAATAACATAGAACATGAAAGCCACATATAACATTTCAGCTAGAAAACAATAGGTGTTAATGGCAGACATTTCATTACACATTCAAATCCAAAGCACTTTCCGCTGCATGTTTTTTTCTTTTTTCCCATGTATTCAGCAATAAAATTTACCATATCAACTGCATGAATTAAATCCAACGTAGCCATGTAATATGTAACACAACATCTATGGAAATAACATGTTTAGTATAGGGAGTAGTATTAATAGTGCTAAAATAATGAATGCATACAGAAATGTATTGAGGAATTTTATTTAGTTAGTAAACCTGTTAGTACAGAAGAAAATAATAGCCCGTTTTAGTCCCATTTGCTTGTGTTACAAGTACTGTAGCAATAAGATTAGTTTTGGCACACAGACTTAGTAGTAAGTGCAGGTCTGGGAAGAGCCATCTGGACCCAGCACAATGACCTCCTCAGTTGTGGTAATGGTGGTGGAGGAGGAAGCAGAGGTGATTTTGGAGCAGGTGTCTCCAGCAATTGTCGAGCTCTCGGTGGTGGTGTTGGTTTGGGCTGGCTTACTGCAGTAGGAGTTAGTTGTTAAATTCCCTGGGTTCGGAGTTGTAGTTTCAGTAGTGGTGACGATGGGGTTTGTCTCATTATTTAATGTTTCAGATTGTCCACTTCCGATAAGAACTCGTATTGTTGTAGGTGAGATGGAGTTTGTCGTTTTTATGTAGATTTTACTTGGGGTGATGGTCTTCGTCTCAATATTGACAACTGAGGTTTTATTTATTAGCAGACTTTTCACCTCTACGTTGTTTATCATCTCTGTAATAATTCGGACACCTAATAGGCTTCTGCTTCGAACTGTTGAGACAGTTATGTTCTCTTCTGGATAGCTGTGTACTGATGGTGTTACAAGCGTTAGGGAAGATATATTAGTGCACTGTGTCTCAGTGCTGTTTGCACCTTCTGAATTTGAAGCTGTAGTTATTGTCTGTGCCAAACCTGTTGGAGAAAATTAAAGAATAAATATGACACACAAACTATATACATTACCAATAGAAGAAAAGAAAAAAAACTATCTTAGATTCTTGAAAACGTAAATGTAGCAAACAGAATTGTTATCTATAACTCTTTAGTAGGAGCCCACATATATTTGCCTTTGCAACTAATCACCATTAAAAACAGCCATCATGTGCTACAGATGGCATACTGTAGTTAACCACTTCAGCCCCGGAAGAATTTACCCCCTTTCTGACCAGGCCATTTTTTACGATACGGTGCTGCACCACTTTAACTGACAATTGCACAGTAGTGCAACACTGTACCCAAACAAAATTTTTGTCCTTTTTTTCCCACATGTAGAGATTTCTTTTGGTGGTATTCGATCATCTCTGCGTTTTTTATTTTTTGCGCTAAAAAAAGACCAACGATTTTGAAGATATTTTTAACTTTTTGCAATAATAAATATCCCCAAAAAATATATAAAAAAAAACCTAACTTTTTTCTCAGTTTAGAACGATATGTATTCTTCTACATATTTTTGGTAAAAAAATTTGCAGTAAGCATATATTGATTAGTTTGGACACTTTTGACACTATTTTGGGACCATTGACATTTATACAGCGATCAGTGCTATAAATAGCCATTGATTACTGTATAAATGTCACTGGCAGGGAAGGAGTTAACACTAGGGGGTGATCAAGGGGTTAAATGAATTCTTGGGAGTGATTCTAACTGTGGGGGGATGGGACTGCCTGGGGGAGGAAACCAATTGTTGTTCCTAAGCATTCGTGCAGGAGTGCCATTGCGCCGCCTTCAATCGACAACGGCCGGTCGGCGAGCGGTTAAAGTGGATCAACAGTAAAACAACGAGAGGGCAATGCTGGACTCCGTGAGATAGTAAGTATTTGAATTTACAAAGTCAGGTGCTAAATAACTAAATAAAGCGGTTGACTTTAAAAAAAAGTGGGTGAAGTTTCTCTTTAAGTAGATCTAAGCCCTAACTGGACATTTCCCTTGCTACGGCGCTGTGTATCATAAACAGTTTTTTTAAATACTTTTTTTTCCTTTATCTCTGTACTGTATGTTTTTGTAGATCTCTTTTCTGGTAAAATATGATGCACTTCAATTTGCCCTAAAATTAAACTATGATGGTTTGGTTTCTTTTTTTATATATGGGTTTCAACTATCTATTTATCCTTTTTTACTATGTGTTTAAATTCTGTTTTTCAAAATAAACATTTGTTGTGCACCCCCTTAGGTGCCGCTAGTTTAATCACTTCAGCCTCGGAGGAATTTACCCCTTCCTGACCAGAGCACTTTTTTCACTGTAGTGCGTCACCTTAACTGACAATTGCGCGGTCGTGCGACGTTGCACCCAAACGAAATTGGCGTCCTTTTTTTCCCTCAAATAGAGCTTTCTTTTGGTGGTATTTGATCACCTCTGTGGTTTTTATTTGTTGCGTTAAAAACAAAAAAAGAGTGACAATTTTGGAAAAAAAGCAATATCTTTTACTTTTTGCTATAATAAATATCCACAAAAAATATATAAAAAATGAATTTCTTTCTCAGTTAAGGCCAATATGTATTCTTCTACATATTTTTGGTACAAAAAAAAAAAAATCACAATAAGCGTATATTTATTGGTTTGCGCAAAAGTTATCGTATCTACAAAATAGGGGATAGATTTATGGCATTTTTATTATTATTATTATTATTATTTTTTATTAGTAATGGCGGTGATCATGACTGCGACATTATGGCGGACACATCGGACACTTTTGACACTATTTTGGGACCATTGTCATTTATACAGCGATCAGTGCTATAAAAATGCACTGATTACTGTGTAAATAACACTGGTAGGGAAATGGTTAAATACTAGGGGGCGATCAAGGGGTTAAGTGTGTCCTAGGGAGTGATTCTAACTGTGGGGGGCTACCACTGACATGACAGCGATCACTGCTCCCGATGACAAGGAGCAGTAGATCCCTGTCATGTCACTAGGCAGAACAGGGAAATGCCTTGTTTACATAGGCATCTCCTCATTCTGCCGCTCCATGACACAATCGTGGGCCCCCGGCGGACATCAAGACCGCGGGCCTCACGGGCCTCGCGGGCACGGTCACGGTCACAGAGTTTGCTGCGTGCGCACCCATAACGCCGCAATTTAAAGGGGACGTACCTGTACGCCAATTTGCCCAGCCGTGCCAACGTACATTGTCGTGCGCTGGTTGGCATGTGGTTAATAAGCCCTCTGAAAATGGTTTCTTTCCTGGCTGTTCAGAATACTGCCTCTACCACTCTGACACATCCCCTTTAATAAGTTGAACAACACCAGAGTAAATTGACACAATGTACAAAATGTATTGGTCAAATAGAAGCAAGGTAATACAAACTGTGACCAAAATGTATTAACATACTGTTCCTATACAGAGTAATTCTATACCAAAATTGCACACAGAAAGCAACACACGAGTAGAGATGGGCAAACTGTCTGGGCCGAGCATCTGTTTAGCCCCGAATAACGCCCATTTAGGTGTTCGGAGGACATCCCGCCGAGCGTCCCACAATGCACTGCCCGCTGCACAGTGCATTGTAACAGCCCTGATTGGCCGAAGCAATGCATCTGAACGCTGGTCCCAAGGCAAGGCTTTGCCCAATCAGGGCACAGGGCACAGAGCACTCTAATAGCCCTGAGTGTACAACGTCATGATGACTTTGCCAAATCATGGCTCAGTGCTCATAGTTCCACCTCACACTATAAAATGTTCTTTCCCACGGAACCTTTTGCAGTGTGAAGTTGGAGATAGAGCAGGGCTCAGTGAGAATAAATATTTAGCAAGCTAGTAAGTGTGAGTGTCAGTGTAGTGTTAGTGTAGTGTCATTGTAGTGTGAGTATAGTGTCAGTGTAGTGTCAGTGTAGTGCAGTGTTTTAGTGCTGTATACACACTTTTTTTTTCTTGTTGCTGCGTCTTTTTTTTTTTCCCCTGCTCCCTTTTTTTTAAATGGTCAGCTGCAGTTTGTCCTACTGCGATGCTGGTGTTCCCCCTTTTTTTATTAATATTCAGGTGTATATATATATATATATATATATATATATATATATATATACACACACACACACGGGGACAGAAAGTATTCAGACCCCCTTACATTTTTCACTCTTTGTTATATTGCAGCCATTTGCTAAAATGATTTAAGTTCATTTTTTTCTTCATTAATGTACACACAGCAACCCATATTGACAGAAAAACACAGAATTGTTGATATTGAAAAATTTATAAAAAAGGGGGAACACCAGCGTCACAGTAAGAAAAACTGTGGCTGACAATTTAAAAAAAGGGGGCAGGCAAAAAATAACAATAATAAAAAAAAAAGGAAATGTGTTGTGGACTGCCGCTGACACAAATTGAAAAACTAAAAAAAAAATATATATATATATATATATATATATATATATATATATATATATATATATATATATACAGTGGGGACTGAAAGTATTCAGACCCTCTTACATTTTTCACTCTTTGTTATATTGCAGTCATTTGCTAAAATCATTTAAGTTAATTTTTTTTCCTCATTAATGAATACACAGCACCCCATATTGACAGAAAAACACAGAACTCTTGACATGTTTGCAGATTTATTAAAAAAGAAAAACTGAAATATCACATGGTCCTAAGTATTCAGACCCTTTGCTGTAACACTCATATATTTAACTCAGGTGCTGTCCATTTCTTCTGATCATCCTTGAGATGGTTCTTCACCTTCATTTAAGTCGAGGTGTGTTTGATTATACTGATTGGACTTGGTTAGGAAAGCCACACACCTGTCTATATAAGACCTTACAGCTCACAGTGCATGTCAGAGCAAATGAGAATCATGAGGTCAAAGGAACTGCCTGAATAGCTCAGAGACAGAATTGTGGCAAGACACAAATCTGGCCAAGGTTACAAAAAAATTTCTGCTGCACTTAAGGTTCTTAAGAGCACAGTGGCCTCCATAATCCTTAAATGGAAGATGTTTGGGATGACCAGAACCCTTCCTAGAGCTGGCTGTCCGGCCAAACTGAGCTATCGGGGGAGAAGAGCCTTGGTGAGAGAGGTAAAGAAGAACCCAAAGATCACTGTGGCTGAGCTTCAGAGATGCAGTCGGGAGAAAGTTGTAGAATGTCAACCATCACTGCAGCCCTCCACCAGTCGGGGCTTAATGGCAGAGTGGCCCGACTGAAGCCTCTCCTCAGTGCAAGACACATGAAAGCCCGCATGGAGTTTGCTAAAAAAACACCTGAAGGACTCCAAGATGGTGAGAAAAAAGATGCTCTGGTCTGATGAGACCAAGATAGAACTTTTTGGCCTTAATTCTAAGCAGTATGTGTGGAGAAAACCAGGCACTGCTCATCACCTGTCCAATACAGTCCCAACAGTGAAGCATGGTGGTGGCAGCATCATGCTGTGGTGGTGTTTTTCAGCTGCAGGGACAGGACTACTGGTTGCAATCGAGGGAAAGATGAATGTGGCCAAGTACAGGGATATCCTGGACGAAAACCTTCTCCAGAGTGCTCAGGGCCTCAGACTGGGCCGAAGGTTTACCATCCAACAAGACAATGACCCTAAGCACACAGCTAAAATAACGAAGGAGTGGCTTCACAACAACTCCGTGACTGTGCTTGAATGGCCCAGCCAGAGCCCTGACTTAAACCCAATTGAGCTTTTCTGGAGAGACTCAAAAATGACTGTCCACCAATGTTTACCATTCAATCTGACAGAACTGGAGAGGATCTGGAAGGAGGAATGGCAGAGGATCCCCAAATCCAGATGTGAAAAACTTGTTGCATCTTTCCCAAAAAGACTCGTGGCTGTATTAGATCAAAAGGGTGCTTCTACTAAATACTGAGCAAAGGGTCCGAATACTTAGGCCCATGTGATATTTCAGTTTTTCTTTTTTAATAAATCTGCAAAAATGTCAAGAATTCTGTGTTTTTCTGTCAATATGGGGTGCTGTGTATTCATTAATGAGGAAAAAAAATGAACGTAAATGATTTTAGCAAATGACTGCAATATAACAAAGAGTGAAACATGTAAGGGGGTCTGAATACTTTCCGTTCCCACTGTATATATATATATTTTTTTGCGGTTTTTTTATTATTGTTATTGTTTGCCCCCTTTTTTAAAATTGTCAGCCACGGTTTGTCTTACTGTGACGCTGGTGTTCCCCCTTTTTTATATATTTTTTTTTTTTTCATTTTTCAAATCAGCGGCAGTCCTCAATTGTACACAGTTTATAGTGCACCAAACACCACATTTCATTAAATAAAGTGCATACAATCACCCATTTCCTATTATCTAATAAATGTGTGTAATAAGCCCCCCCATCATGTCTTGGAGGCCAACAAGGAGAAGCAGAAGTTCCCTTGCCACTATGAGGAGGCCAGCAGTGTCCACAGGCAAAGATGGACATGGTTCACACTGAAACAACAAATTGGCAGTCATGTTCCCCCAGCTGCAGTGTATTGCCAAGTTGGTTCCAGTGATAAGGATGGAGGGGATGATGATGATGAGGTCACTGACTCTTCTTGGGTGCCTGATAGAGCAGAAGAGGAAAGTGAGGGGGAGGCAAAACCCAACGAGACAGCCATCATGGAACAGTAGGAAGCAGCCACCCTATTCTATCAGATTGTAGAGCTCTTATCTCCTGGCCCACTTCCCAGAGCTCAGCAGTGTGGACCTGTTTTAGCACATGTGCAGCTGATCACACTTTGCAATTTGCAATCTCTGCCACAAGCAGACCAAGTGTGGAAAAAACATCATCCATTTTCGGTACCATATGCTTGAAAATGCATTTAACCTCTCACCACTCAGCCTGTTGGCAACAGCACCTCAAAGCCACACAAAAGGGACAGACTTCTCCTCAATCCTCACCCCTTATCTCTATTCCCACTATATATCAAGAACTCTCAGCATCTTCCACTGATAGGGATGATGGTATTGAAGTGGAAACGAGGGTCAGTTTATGTGGCCATAGTTATGTGCGTAGTAAGACTGATCTAGAGTTTCAGCTAAAAAACATTCTATACATCTCATGTTCAGTGCACTTGTGACAGGCTGCGGTTAGACACTGAATTCACCCATCCCCCCCCCCCCCCCCAGCACAGACATCTGTGCTTACCACACTGACACTGACCTTCCTGAAGCTATAGTATGTTAGCTGATTAACAAGGTAGATAAGGAAAACCGCAAATGCAAACCTGCAAGATTCTTGCAAGAATACAAGGAAATAACTTTGCTAAATTGCTTTGCATCAATAAGAGTAGGTTGGCTGTTTTTAAAAGGTTAAAAATGTTTGTATAACGGAAATATACCGCCTGTTCGCTTGTGGCGCAATATACTTAAATGATATTTACACTGTGTAAGCTGTAATTGGGACACTTGGCATGCAGACAAGAGTCGGGTCAGGTGTCCACTGCTTTGGCCAAAGTGGAATAAAACTCCCTTAATCGAGTCCTGTGTCCAGCAAAGTCATTTATCGATATTCTGACTCCTACAACAGTATACCAAAGGGTGTCACAGGTCCTTGCAACAAGTCTGCCAGCAGCACACCACCAGCTGTAGTTTATAGCAGGCAACATTCTCAGCTTGACCAAATTGCTGGCTTTACAACTCCTGCCTTTCCCTCTAGTGGATTCTGCTCCCTTCCGGGAATTTGCAGAATGTGCTGTACCACAATGGCAGGTTCCCAGTCATTATTTCTTTGCATGTAAGGCCTCTCCAGCTTTGTGCCATCACATGGAAGATCGTTGTGCAAGGCAGTCAGCAGCAAGGTCCACCTTACTGCTGACATATGGTCCAGCAAGCATGGTCAGGGAAGATATATTTTGTTCACAGTACACTAGGTAACTCTGCTTGCAACTAGGAAAGATGCATGGCAGGACTCAGTGATGGAGTGCTAAAAGGTCAGTACAGTGTAGGGCAGTATGCAGAAGTCAGTAGGATGTTAGGGCAGTGTACTGAGGTCTGTGAGATGTAGTGTACAGAGTGATGGATAGCTACAAAAAAGATAGACAACAATCCAGAGGTATAAAAATAGCTGCTAAAACCTTTAACCACTTCCCGCCCAGCCCATAGCAGATGACGGCCGGACGGTGGTTCCGTTATCCTGACTGGGCGTCATATGACGTCCAGCAGGATAGTATGCCGCCGCGCGCCCGCGGGGGCGCGCATTGCGGCGAACGGTGGAGCGGTGTGTCAGCCTGACACACCGCTACACTAATCTTGGTAAAGAGCCTCCGGCGGAGGCTCTTTACCACGTGATCAGCCGTGTCCAATCACGGCTGATCACGATGTCAATAGGAAGAGCCGTTGACCAGCTTTTCCTCACTCGCATCTGACAGACGCGAGTAGAGGAGAGCCGATCGGCAGCTCTCCTGACAGGGGGGTCTGCGCTGATTGTTTATCAGCCCAGCCCCCCTCAAATCACCACACTGGACCACCAGGGATCGCCACTAGGACCACCAGGGAAGGGGCAACATGTGGATGGCCAGGTATGTACCCCATGGCCATCCACATGTGCTCAATGTGCCCAATCTGTGCCAATCAGTGCCCACAAATGGGCACTGATTGGCACCATTATGTTTCAGTTATGCCCAGCAATGCCACCAATAAGTTTTATCAGTGCCACCTGTCATTGCCCATCGGTGCCACCTGTCAGTGCCCATCTGTGCCCATCAGTGCCCATCAGTGCCCACCAATCAGTGCCCATCAGTGCCACCTATCAGTGCCACCCATAAGTACCCACCAGTGCCACCCATGTGTACCAATCAATGCCACCTACGAGTGCCCATCAGTGCCGCCTATGAGTGCCCATCGGTGCCACCTATGAGTGCCCATCAGTGCTGCATACCAGTGCCACCTATCAGTGCCCATCAGTGCCACCTATCAGTGCCTATCAGTGCTGCCTATCAGTGCCCATCATCAGTGCCCGTCAGTGCCACCTCATCAGTGCCACCTCATTGGTGCCACCTCACTATCATTGGTGCCACTATCAGTGCCCATCATCAGTGCCCGTCAGTGCAGCCATATCAGTGCCTGTCATTGAAGAAGAAAACTTACTTATTTACAAAAAATTTTAACAGAAACAAAGAAAAACTTGTTTTTTTCAAAAATTTCGGGCTTTTTTATTTGTTGCAAAAAAAAAAAAAACGCAGAGGTGATCAAATACCACCAAAAGAAATCTCTATTTGTGGGAACAAAATGATAAAAAATTTGTTTGGGTACAGTGTAGCATGACCATGCAATTGTCATTCAAATTGCGACAGCGCTGAAAGCTGAAAATTGGCCTGGGCGGGAAGGTGTCTAAGTGCCTGGTATTGAAGTGGTTAAAGTCTCACTGTAGGAGAAACGTAGGGTGGCCAAGTCTCCATGAAGTCTTCTGACCCATCCAAGTGTGGTGCTGCATGCCATTCTATTTTTTATAAATAAAATTGATAAAAGACCATGAGCAGAGTTCATTTCATCGACTAAAATATTTTGTTGACTAAATAATACTATTTTAGTCAACTAAAACAATTCAGATGACTAAAATACGATTAAAACTAAAATACCATTTTAGTCAAAAGACTAAAATACGACTAAAACTAAAGTGTCATTTTAGTCAAATGACTATGACTAAAACTAAATTGAAATTTGATGTCAAAATTAACATTGTTGTTACCATAGGGAATATAAATATCCCCTGTGATAGCAACAGGCAGTGACATACACTTTTTACTAAGAGATCTGGGGCAGAGGTGGGGGACTCGAGTCATATGACTTGACTCGAGTCAGACTCGAGTCACCTGTTTGAGGACTTGCGACTTGCTTGACAAAATTAAATAAATGACTCGACTTGACTTTGACTTGTCACTAATGACTTGCGACTTGACTTTGACTTGGGCTATTTGACTTGCAATGACTTGCAATGACTTGGCACCACCAGTTCTGTGTCTTGGCCTAGGCAAAAGCCGCCCCCCCACAAAAGAAAGCTCCCCCGAGTCCCGGCTTCGGGGTAGATCAGTATTTTGACTTAATTTGTGACTTGACCAAAATAAATGACTTGACTTGACTTGCTTGACTTCTAGCAGGGACTCGACTTGACTTGCTTGCTTTTCGCCACAGTAACTTGGGACTTGCTTGTGACTTGAAGGTTAAGACTTGAGACTTGCTTGTGACTTGCACATGTGTGACTTACTCCCATCACTGATCTGGGGTCTATTAGACCCCAAATCTCTCCTCTGCCCTTTAAAGCTTTAGATCATAACAAAATCAGTATGAGCCAATGCTTTTTTTCAAACTATTAATGGTTTGTTTACAACTGGTGAAACCAGAAGTGATGAGATGCTCGGGAGAGTTGTGGAAGATGGCGGGAGAACCCTCCTACCGCTTGCAAAAGCAATCCAAGGCCTGCCTTACAAAATATTGCATCCCTGGGTATCTGTTTAAGAAATTCTGCACCACCAAATTAAGAACATGTGCCAGGCATGGTATGTGTGTCAACTTTCCCTGTCAAAGGGCAGACAGAAGGTTAGTGCCATTATTGCACACTACCATTCCTGGTACAGGCTGCCATGGCATTAACCACCTCTGGGTCTGCCCCTGCAGAGCAGAAAGAATCTCTGCTCCGGTGTGGCTCCTGTCCCCTAGACAGACCAGCTGAACCACTGCATGGCATCTTTTAGCCTGGCTTGTTAAATAGCCCCTTGAATGCTTATGGGGTACTGGTGGTTCATAGGACAATTCAGCAGAAGAGGGCATTGAGGAGGAGGAGGGGCTGACAGATCTCACATCATCATCACCACCAGCTGTATGGAGATGTGGCGGCAAAACAAGCAGTTTCAGGCAGTCATACACAGCCAGTGTTCAGTTGGCTGAAATTCAGCAGGAATTCCACCTGCCCATAAACCGCCTGATTTTTGACATGCCCACCAGGGGGAACTTAACTTTGGCAAGGCTGCAGCAGCTGCACATGCAGCAGAAGCCCATCAACAAGTACCTGTGTGAGTATGGCACAAGGACAAGCTCAGGGGAGCTCGGCTTTTTTTCTCCACACCAATGGGTGCTGATAATGGATGCATGCACTGTACTGTCACCATTTGAGGAGAGGGAACGCAGGATGAAATATCTTGAGGAAGCCTTAAAAAGGAGTTTATGCAAAACCTTTCCAGACTCTGGTAGGTTACAGTTTAATTAAAAAGGTATTTTTGAGGCTTCTGTTGGTCAAAGGAGGAGCGGTGGAGAAGGGGGCAGCCTAAGTGATGCTTTTAAAAAAGTTTTAGTCCTCAGCACCCTGGGCTGTCAGCTTCCAGATCCCACTGACAGTGTCTGCATCATATGGTGGAAGATTATCTAGAGGTGAAAACAGACATGGAGAGCTTTCCAGTAGACGATCCACTGGGTTACTTGGTCATGAGAATAGACCACTGGCCAGATGTTGCCCAGTATGCAATTGAGCTGCCCTGCATCCACCCTGCTTTCCGAGCAGGCATTCCGTGCTGCCGGAGGTTTTGTGACAGATGAAAGAGTGCGTCTTTCCACAGACTCTGTTGACCGGCTGACATTTCTCAAAATTATTTAGTCCTGGATTAGGAGCAGCTATAAAGCCCCTGATGTCAATGCTGCTAATCAAATTTGTTGGGAATCTCTGCATGACTATCTAGGCTGCCTAGCTTTGTGGGTGTTTATTTTATCTTTAAGTAATTTTTTGGTATAGGTTTCATGGGTACAATTATCATATAAAGCCAAATGTTTCTGCACCTGTGTGACAAGTGCATATAATTTTAATTTCTTCACATCAGGGTAAAGTCCTGCGTTCCCCAAAAGCAACTGTGAGGGGTTACAATGTGCAGGCACATTTAAGGTCCGATTTTTTGTTTGACAGGTGCATATGATTCCATTTTTTACAGCAAGCCAATGCTTGCCAATTTTTTATTTTATCAAGTATACCTCTATAGGGTTACTGTGCAGAGGCATTACCAACACTCAAGGCCCAATTTTTCCACACCTGTGTGGCATATTTTTAAGAGCAGAGTCCAATCCTGCGTTTGCCAAGGATAACTGTGAAGGGTTATGGTGTGAAGGCATCACCAATGCCCAAGGTCCTATTTTTCCACACCTGTTACTTCTATCCAAAGTCTGCGAAAGAGACACCAGACTTTATAAAAAAAATCATTAATCTTGGCTTGAGTGTACTATAATTTGCTTTCTTCATATAAGGCTTGCTTACTGTGGTGTAAAACTTTGTTTTTTCCATGCAAGAGACATCAGAATTTATCCAAAAAATTTATAATCGTGTTCCGAGTGCACTAAAATGTGGCCTCATCATGTAGACTGGCTCCCCAAGCCATTGTTTACAAAATAAAGAAAGCTTGCAGGGAAAATCAATTTAAAATGTCATTTTTTTCCTTTATATATGTCAGTTTTGCTGCAGCCGGTTCTATATGGGGTACAGATGGGCCACTTAACAGGCAGACTAAGGGGATCCCCAGGCACTTTATTTAAAGGATATTTTTCGATTTTATTGTTTCACTTTAAGCATCATTAAAATCACTGTTCATTTAAAAACTATGTTTTTTAAAAGGTTTCTTTTGCATCGATACATGTCCCCCAGGGCAGTACCCGGGCACCCATACCTTGCATATAAGCCTTAAAAGGGACTTTAGAAAGGACTTTAAAAGGGACTTTTGATTTTTTGGATTCTGGTCCCATACACCTGTTCTGGCATTTTGGTGTACAACAGAACCCGGGGGTGTTCTGCTCATACCATACCATATACTCTGACCAATTTAAACTATGGCAGGGTCACCAAGAGTGAAAAAGGGCACTTTAACTTAGGACAGTATAAACCCCCAGAGGATACGCTGCCACTAGAACCCTAAAGTAACCCTGTTAGTTCCAAGTCTGCCTGCAGGACTTTACTTTAAAACTGGTAAAGCAGTTTTCAAGAATGATGGGTGGTGAGATCTATTCAGATTGCTGTGAGACAGAATAGGCACTCTTAGGATAGGTAATTCTGCCTGCTTTTGTTGGGGCCCTTATGGTGGTGCACAGCTAGTGATGTTCGGTGGCTTCTGTCTGCTTTTAATTGAAAAGAACAAATTATTGGGGAAGTGTTTCGTGGAGTCAGTTGGCAGGGGAACATAACCATAGCAGGAAATGGAACAGATTAAAAAAATAAATTCTATGTCACCAGGGCAATCCTGGATGGATGCTATGATAGTGTTCTACGGTAGACTAAACAGGCAGGGCAGTGGCCAGGAAGCAGGAGGAAGAGACTGTGTTGGGCTAAAGTTTCAGTTTTTGCCGCATAGTATGAGCAATGTGTTAATAACTCTCTCACCAGTCCTGCATTTCAGCCATGGATGTCAATAGCGGAGGAGCCCTTGTAATGCTGGAGATGCGGAAGATGGCTGGTGAACCTGCACTGGAAAACTATGGATGCAAAAGTTGGTTGGCGAGCCTTCATTGGAGCACAGTGGCCACCACTACTTAGCCCATACTGGTGGGAAAGTGCCTGGATGACTCAGCACTCTAGCCTGGACATCTGTTCTCTACCCAAATTCTGGCACTGAGAGCACAGAGTCTCCCCAAGCAGTTCACAGAGAATATCTCCACTCCTTCCTCAGGTCACTTGGTGGCCTGGGACCTGTAGCCCCCCCCCCCATGTAGAGCAGCGTCACTTTTACATAGTAAAACTACACCTCCCACAATCCTTTTTTTTTTTTAAGCACCTCCTCCTCTATAGTCAAATATTGTCCAAACAATGGAGCACATGCAGTGCTAATGGGAACATAGTGAATGAGCATGCTGGGACTTGCTGGTCAACAGGGGCTTCTTCCAAATATATCTTAGGCACGAATGGCAGCACCCTTCCACTTCAGTCCTCATGCATGGCCATTATCTGAATCAGGAATGAGCTTGAAAGTGCACTTGGGCCTTAGGTGACTCATCATGCAACACCTTGAGCACTGTTTCCTTATGTTTTTTGGGTAGCAACAGCTGCCATCTATCCCCTGACCTGTTTGAGGGGCCCCTTCGGTAGATCATCCTGTCTCTTAGCTGAAATTGCTCCCATTGTCTATGGACCTGTTTTTCTTTGGGGCATCTACTAATAATAAGTCTGATTTACACACCCATAGTGTCTTCAGCGCAAGTTGCAAGAGGGGATCTTCCCATAGATCTTTCTTTGTTAGCTGCGGTAAAGATTACAGTAGAGCTATGGTATCGCATCTGCAGTTACTCCAATGGCCTCGACTCCCATGGCTCCATTAGCTTGATGTCCCATTCCTTGGCACAAAGCCTGTACTCCCTCTGATCCAGTCACCTAAAGAATTATTTTTTTGTGTGGTCTTCGAGAGAAAGCTTCCATATCTTAATTACCCACACCTGGGTGTTATATCATACTGAATTGAAACCCGGACAAGGCGGCTAGGCATCGATGCCTGGTGTCATCTAATTTGGCTATGGTAAGGACATGAGTGAGGAGATTATTGCCTGTCCTGACCACGAGGTCGGCCCCATAAAGATAATGTTTCAAGTTGTCTACTGCAGCCCAATTAAGAGTTAAGAACTCAGCCGGGGGTAAAACTTCTACTGACATAAGCAGCTGGGCACAAGTGCCCTTCGTTCTTTTTATACAGCACCCAGCTGAACCTGTCTTGGCTGGTTTTAACATGAAACTGATGTGGCTTGGAAGGGTCCACATAAGCCAGTACCAGAGTGTTGGTCGAGTTCTTCTTCAGCTGATTAAAGGCCTGCTCACATTATTCAGTCAATTGATGTTGCATGGACTCCTTGGACTTTCATGGCCCCTTGGCAGATTTCGGTGTCCCCTGCACCCCCTCTTCTTCCACTTTCAACAGTTCAGTCAAAGAATGAGTGATCCTGGGAAACCCTTCCACATATCTATGATAATAGGAGCAGAACCCCAAAAAGATCTTGTGACATTGGTCGGTCCAGGCAGGCAGTGACAGCCTCGAATTACTCTGGGTCATTTGCTATCCCCTCTGCAGAGAGAACATGCCACAGGTAGATGCCACAGGTAGATGACCGCAGTTCTGTAGAACTGGCATTTCTCCAGGGACAGCTTTAGCTCCTCTTCATGGAGTCTCTGCAGAACCTTTTCTAACCAGGTGAGGCTCTGTGATTCCTGTGATGCCAGCCTTCTTTAGTTTTGCGAGTTGCTTGCGCAGGTCTTCCAGCTCACTTTCAACATGCTCTCTCAATAAATGGCATGTCTTCCTGTAGCCAAATACAGTGTTGTACACTTTTAGCACATCCAACATCATAGTCGTTGCTCGAGAATATTTACTGCCATTTCAGGAGTCGCCCCTTGACTTTCTTTCTCCAATCAGGAGGTAGTGGGGAATCCTTGGTGTTGAGGTATTCCTTCTAAGATTTCTTCAAGAGTTCCCTCCACTAAACTGGTGCCAGCCACTGGAGTGGCAAAATGCACCTCCCTTAATAGTACTCATTGTTTCGAACCATAACAGGGACTTTCCCTTAATTCCTCTGCAGAACCTTGGTTGGGATCAACATCAACCTTGCCTTGTGACCCAAACTGTGAAACTCTCCTCCTGCATCGACCTTGGCTTGTGACTCCGACTACGAAACTCTTCTCCTGCACTGACCTTGGCTTGTGACCCCAACACTGATCATAGGTCTAGCTGCTCGGACTTCCTTATCTGTTGCAGACCTGAGAGCTGAGCTTGTCTGGCGTTGTCGGCCATTGGTCTCCACTCAGGTATTACAGGTATTCTCCTAACAGAATAATCTGGGCACAACATGGAGACCGCCGCACCATCACGATCCCTGAGTGACCATGTTGTTTCGCTAACTGAGGCTGTTCAAGGCCCACAAGCACCAGTGCAAGAGTAACAAGGTGAAGTAATTGAATTGCAAACACAACTTGCACAGTAACGCCAACAGACAGCTACTAACAGGGATTCAAACCGCTTCCCTTTACCTGATAAATTCAATGGGGATGCTAATCTCTATAAAGGCTTCCTGAATCAATGTCAACTGCACTTTTAGCTGCTACCTTACCGATTTGCAACCCAACACTCCAAAACAGGCTTTGTTATATCTCTGTTCATTGAGGAGGCCATGGCATGGGTTTCCCCATACTTGGAGCAAGACCATGAGATTCTAGGAGATTGTGAGGGGTTTGTGATGACCGTGAATTAAATTTTTGTTGATCCAAATCGCACCGCAACAGCTGAAACCGTTTTACTGAACTTGTGCCAAGGAAGACGTACTGTTGCTGAATATGCTGCCGAATTTCATTGATGGGTAACTGAAAGCACTTTCTGAAAAAGATTATATATATATATAAGATATATAAAAGATTAACTTTCCAGAATAGATACGCCCAATGGGCTTGATCACTTTATTAAATTAAGCATTAAGATCAATAGACGATTTATGGAGAGACAATGTGAGAAACAAAGATCTGTTGACTTCAGCTCCTTGTTCCATCGTCAATCAATGCCTAAATCATTTGCCAGCTATGAACCGGAACGTGAACCCAAACCTATGCAGATTGGAGTTCTTAGCTTTGCTGAAAAGAGACGCAGACGTGAACTGAATCTTTGCCTCTTTTGCGGTCAGTCAGATCACTACGCCCTCAGGTGTCCAAATAAATCAAGACGAACAAGACAAACCATTGCAGCGGCGGGTCAAAGAGAATTGTCCACATCTAGGGAACAAGTGGGATCCATTACATAACCCTTGTCTTCCGTAACACAAAGAGAAAATGAGATTGTCTGTTACTAACCACATTTTTCTGTAAGCGTCACTCTTAAAGAGAAAGACCAGTTATTCTCCACCAAAGCAATGCTGGATTCTGGGGCTGGTGGTAACTTTATGGATTTTAAGTTTGCTGAAGCACATTGCATCACCCAAATACCTAAACCATCCTCAGTACATATGGAGACTGTGGATGGCTCTCTACTCACCTCTGGATTAATCACTCATGAGACTGTTCCTCTGCAGTTAAGTATCGAGCCCGGACATCAAGCATTAATATCTTTCAACCTGATTTCTTCTCCTTAGTTTCCTGTTATTTTAGGAATATCATGGCTATCAATTCACAACCCCTCTATTGACTGGCAGGCCGAAAACCTTGCCTTACCCTCTGAACATTGTGAGTTACATTGTCAAAAGAGAGACATCTCATCTACTATTATCGGACTGACATCAACTAACCTGGAAAAATTGTCCCCTCAATACCAAGACTTTAAAGACATTTGTGATAAGAAAAATGCAGACCAATTACCACCTCACTGGGCATATGATTGCCCAACAGAGCTTGTACCAGGAGCCCCAATTCCTTTTGACCACCTTTACAATCTTGCTGAACTTGCTGAAGGCATTAAGGGACTTTCTACAAGAGAACCAGACGAAGGGGTTGATCCATCGCTCAACCTCTCCTGCTGGAGCCCCGCTATTCTTTGTTGAAAACAAAGATGGAACCCTGCGCCCATGCATCGATTACAGAGAATTAAATAAAATGACAGTCAAGAATCCTTACCCACTTCCATTAATTCTGGAACTATTTGAAAGACTAATGACAGCAAACATTTTCATCAAGCTTGATCTGCGGGGTGCATATAATCTTGTTCGCATTCAACCTGGAGATGAATGGAAGACTGCCTTTCGGACAAGATATGGACATTATGAATCCCTAGTAATGCCTTTTGGACTCTGTAATGCACCAACTACCTTTCAACATTTCATAAATTATGTTTTCAGAGACTTGTTAGACCAATTTGTGGTAGCTTATATGGATGATATACTTATCTTTTCAACCAATTTACAGGAACACCAGGATCATGTTCGTACTGACTTTGAATGACTATGACAAAATAAATGATATATTAAATTGTAAAAAAGTATGTCTGAAAAGACCCGTATACAGTTCTTGGGCTACATCATCTCTCCTGAAGGGCTGAACATGGATTCCAGCAAGATCCAAGCCATCCTAGATTGGCCTTAAGAATGTGCAATGGTTCTTAAGGTTTGCAAACTTTTACCGGAGATTTATTTAAAAATTTTCATAAATCGTGGCTCCCATTACTTATGTGACAAGGAAGGAGGAACGCTTACTGTGGTCCACAAAGGTAGAAATGGGTTTCTCACATCTGAAAAACGTATTCACCACTGCACCCTTACTGGTACACCCTAACCCAGAACTTCCCTTTATAGTAGAAGTAGATGCCTCCAATACAGCCATCGGAGCAGTTCTTTCGCAGAGAATTGGTGAAAAAATTTTTTTACACCCATGTACCTTTTATTCCCGCCAAATGACAACTGCAGAACAGAACAATGATATCGGCAACAAGGAACTTTTAGCAATAAAAGAAGCCTTCTCTGAATGGAGACACCTTCTGGAGGGCACTACACATCCCGTAACTCCTTACTGATCACAAAAATCTTGAATTTATTAAATCCGCAAAGAGACTCAATGCAAGGCAGGCAAGATGGACCCTTTTTTTTTCAAGATTCAATTTTGTAATTTCTTACAGACCATTTTGTAATTTCTTTACAGATGTAAAAATGGAAAAGCAGATGCTTTGTCGAGAATTTCTTGTGACTCTTCTACCAACTTAGAACCAGTGAGTATGGGTGTGTCAGAGGCCATCATGAGAGGAGCTACCTTTCTACTGCTCTGTGAGGATTCTAGACCTTTTGCCACTAATAACAATGTCTCAAGATCCATTACTCTATACTCTGGCATGATAGGAGCAGACAGATGCGGCAGCTAGCATGTGTTTGTGTGCTTTGTTCAGCATGCTAAAACCCAAATCAGTAAACACTTGTGATATACTATTGTGATATTTCTCAACGGATTCGCCTTTTTCCTGTGTAATCTCTTGTATACTAGTCGCTTGGTCTGCCAAGCTGTCTTGAGCTCATCTTTTTAACTGACTCACGAAGTCACATCCTGAGTCATAAGTATCTGCGCCCACCAGTACCAACTCTGCGTGTCTGCTACAACTGCGGAAGACCCGGCCAAAATCAAAAGGGAATGCTGAAGCCCTCGGAAATTCACCCATGAAGGGCGGGGCTACACCTGGACTGTTATGCTACAAGGAGCCCAGAACTCCCCTTCCCAATTTGCCAAGGCAATGGCCCTCATTCTGGACACCTGGATGAAGTTACACCCAGACATTGTACTTCTCCAGTATGTAGATGACCTCCTGCTCTGTGCAGATACTCTTGGAGACGCCTCAATCTTCTCCAAAAGCCTCCTCCACTACACAGCCAAGCAAGGATGCAAGGCCTCAAAGCAAAAGGTCCAGTGGCGCAGAGAGAAGGTGGTTTTCCTAGGTCACTGCATCTTCCAAGGCACCCGACATCTCACTGAAGAGTTGCTGCAATCAAGGTCATCCCTTTGCCTCAAGGTTAAAAGCCCCTTCCTGCCTTTCTAGGATTGATCTCCTACTGCCGTTCTTGGATCCCAGGAGCCTCCCTCTTGATGCAACCCCTCTATGATGCCCTGAAATGTGATCCTTTCCTGCTTTCCTCAGAAGCTGTGGACAATTTTGAAACTCTGAAGTAGATCCTCTCAACAGCCCCTGCTTTGGGCCTCCCAGACTATGAAAAGACTTTCAAACTGTTTGTCTCAGAGAGGCAAGGGCATGCCACAGGAGTTTTGGCTCAGGCCCATGGCAACAGGCTCAGACCCATTGGTTATTATTCCTTCCAATTGGACTCAGTGGCTAGGGGGGCCCTCCTGTCTCAGAGCCATCTTTGCAGCCCAAGCTCTCTTGGAAAAGACCGTTGACTTCATGTTGGGCCACCCTCTGATCCTCCTTGCCCCTCAAGACATAACTGCCATACTAAACCAAGTACAGCCCAAACACCTGTCCTCAACAAGACACCTGAGACTCCAGTGTGCCTTGCTTCTCCCCCGATAACCTCACCATCCTCCAATGTGATACCCTTAACCCATCCACTCTGCTTCCTCTTCTCGAGGGGGTAACCTCTTTGGAGAATGACCCTCATCTCACCGCTCATGACTGCTTCGAAGTGATGAAGATGGAAACATCACACCTACCGACAGTGACACAGTCCTTGAGAATCCTGACTTGACAGTTTTTGTGGATGGTTCCAGGTATGCAGACAGCACTGGACAGTACCACACAGGATACGCAGTCATCACCGAAGATACAGTTCTTCAGGCTTCAGCATTGCCTTCCTTCATGTCTGCCCAGGAAGCAGAACTCCAGGCCCTAACCATGGCATGCAAGCTAACAGAAGGAAAAAGAGCCAACATTTATACAGATTCAAGATATGCCCTCGGCGTTGCCTGCGATTTCGACATCTGGAAAACCAGAGGGTTCCTAACAGCAGCAGGTACACCGGTGAAACACAGTGCAGCTATCAAGGACTTAATGGATGCCTTACTCCTCCCAACACAAGTGGCTATACTTAAGGTGAAGGCACGCGGCAAATCGCAAGTCCCAAGTGAGTGAGTGAGTGAGTGATTTGTATAGAGCAACAAATGCGAACTGAATCGTCTCAAGGTGCTTGATCAGTCCTGTGTTGTCCTGCCTCAAGAAGCATGGGGCAATCACCTGGCAGATACAGCTGCAAAACAAGCTGCAAATGGAACGCGAGAAGTGGTCAGCAGAGTGAATGCACCCATCCAGGATGACCCAATAGATAACCCTGAAGAGACTGTGCAAATTACCATGATTCTACAACACCCTCCTGTGAACAGGACCCAACTCAAGGGAGTAACAAATGGCAGCTGGCAAAGAAGAGAAAGACGTGTGGATCAAGAAAGGAGCCACAGAAACTGAAGGAATCGTGGAATTAAACAAGAGACAGTGTCTGCCACGTGTCCCATTTGCATGTTCTCCGGATGGCCTGAAGCCTATCCCGTTACCAACATGACGGCAAAGACCACGGAAACAGACTTCTAACAGAAATAGTGTGCAGATATGGTGTCCCAGAGGTCATAGAGAGCAATCAGGGGCTGGCTTTCACAGCCTCAGTGACCAAGGAAATATGGGCAGCTTTAGGGGTCACACTAGCTTTCCACACCCCATATCATCCTCAGAGCAGTGGGAAGGTTGAAAGATTAAACGGCACAATAAAGTCTAGAATGCTAAAAATGTCTCAGGAGACAGGAATGAGTTGGCCAGATAGCCTGCCTATTGCCTTATTCAGTGTTAGGTACACTCCAAGGGGAACCATGGCCTGTCACCCTATGCGATATTGTTTGGTTCAGCCCCCAGACTGGGTTGTTACTTTCCACAGCAATTACAGCTCCAATCTGATGTATTGACTGATTATGTGATTTCTTTATTTCGAGAATTAACCAGTATCCATTCGCAAGTGTTTTCTTCCATTCCAGATCCTGATTTAGATACAGGAACATACAGGCTGGTTCCCGGTGATTGGGTCCTGGTAAAGAAGTTTGTGAGAAAGCACACCCTTGAACCCAGATATGATGGTCCTTTCCAGGTCCTCCTAACAACTACCACATCAGTAAAGGTGACCAGAAAGAACTCGTGGATACACGCCTCCCACTGCAAGAAGGTCCCTGTGCCTGAGGAAGAGGCTGAGGAGACCAAACCATGATTCTGTATATCCTTTTCATTGTGATCATTGCTCAGGCACAAGAGGTAGCCATCAAACAAAAAGATGGTATAACACAATTCTGGTATAACTCATCCAATACACATGTTGCCACTTTTATATTGTCTTATGAACAGATAATTCCAGGTGCTATGTACAGGATCAGGTCCTGGGATAAAACATGAATTCCCATGACTGTGTAGGTATGCGTTACTGACACCTATTCGGGTAACAACTGTGATTCCTGGGGAGCAGTGGGATGGAACACTGGGGATACAAACTGGGGGTACAAGCCTGAGAACGTCTTGAATAGAAAGGACAAAAATGGGAAGTCACTCAGATAGAATGACAATCAACAAACATACAGATCAGTATTTCACTAAGGAGTTCAGGCTGGCCATTGAGAATCCTAGCCCAGGAGACAGCGGGACCTATGTTCTGGTGGGGAAGTGGGTATCCCAGTTTTAGAAAACCTTTCCAACTGAAAGATATGTTCAATAACCCAGAGTGGGGAGTTCCCCAATCTACATCTAGCTCAAACCCCCTGAAGCCCCATATACAGACATTAAAGGACATGGTAGCCATAGCAGACCCTACCTTTGAGGATACTATGGCTGCAGAAACCGAGTTCTCAGATGTCAACTTGTGGCTTGAATGGATGAGGTACAGTGCAGGGAAACACAATAAGACCAATTGCTATGTGTGTGGGGGGGCTAGACCCCATCTAGGAATGGTACCCCTAAACATACCCCCAGAGCATGAGACATGTTTCCTTAGCCTGTTTACCAACACAACCACTAACCACTCTCTGTGTCAACATTGGAAGAAGGAATATCCCATAGTCACCAAGACCCCCAAGCCAGGAGAAGGTATCACCATATACCCTGGAAATTACACATGTTATGGAAGATATCACGGGGGGGGGGGGGGCTTGGGAATTTCACTAATGGTTACTGTGGATCTTATAGTGAGGGGTCTACAGATCTGGTGCAGAATCAAGTCAAGGCTTTGGGAGACGTGTACTGGGTCTGCGGAGGCATGAAAATCAGAAGCAGATTGGCAGGACAGTGGACTGGAGAATGTGCATTGGCCAAGGCCATAATGCCTCTACATATTCTCTCAGAGAACCAAAAACCAGAAGCAATAATGCACCCAGGCCTAATAGGAAGTGTAGGTGTGCCCCAGCAGGAAGATTTGACCCTCATGTATACATGGGGGTCCCTAGAGGGGTCCCAGATGAGTTCAAAGCAAGAGACCAAGTAGAAGCAGGATTTGAGTCCCTGATCCCCATCATCGCTGTAAAAAAGAATGTAGACTGGATAAATTACATCTACTATAACCAACAAAGGTTTGTCAATTACACTAGAGATGCACTCCAAGGTTTAGCCGAACAACTAGAAGTCATTTCACACATGACCTTCCAAAACCGCTTGGTCTTAGACATGGTCCTAGCTGAAAAGGGGGTGTGTGCAAAATGATACCTGAAACAAGTACATGCTGTACTTATATTCCAGATAACACAGGCCCAAATGGTAAAGTGACCTTAGCCATCCAGAAACTTGAAGGTTTGTCCAAGGAACTAAAAAGGAATTCAGGGCTCTCCAACCCCTGGGATCAGTACTTCACTTGGATGACCAGTTGCTACTTCCTCATATGGACGACCCAGCTAAAGCCTACTTTGTCACAATGAATATATATATTTTGTGGTTGTTTTGTGGTTTGCATACACCAGCCTTATCTGACGTATCTTAATCTTAACGAAATAGTATATAAGTCTCGAAAAGAGGAAATAATAAAGAAAGTAATTTGACTCTGAACTAAGTGTCTCAGCGTGAGTTGCTTCAGCGTGCACGCTCTATATTCAATTTGAACAGGGGCAGATATAAAAATACCAGACCTTGGTTCTGGTTCTAATCCAAAACATAAGACAGAGACTTTTCTTTCAAAGATTAAAGAAACTTATGATAGGAACCCACTCTTAAACAATCCACCAAGAGATTTACACATGGACTTTCATGAGGGCCGCTGAACTTTTGAAAAAAAATGTATGTCCCTGAAGAGGCACGACTTAAGGTCCTTCAGTTGGTGCATGATTCAAAATCTGCTGGTCACCCTGGAAAATGGTAGACCTCCTTCCTCATACTTTTTGGTGGCCCTCTTATCGGAATGATGCAAAGGAGTATGTTCTCTCATGTGAGGCTTGTGCCCGACACAAAGTACCATGCTCCCTCCGGGTAGGTCTGCTACAGCCTCTCCCTGTGCCATCGCGACCATTGAGATCCATTTCCATGGATTTTATTGTGGACCTAACTCCTTCCAAGAGATTTACAACTGTCATGGTGGTGGTGGACCGTTTAACCCAGTTGGCTCATTGTGTGCCCATCACTAGCATTCCTTCAGCTGAAGACACTGCTGAAATATTTAGTATGAGAAATTAACAACTGCCTTTCATCCATGATAACATGGGCAGACTAAGAGAACTAATCAAACTTTAGAGCAATAGCTTCATTGTTTCATCTTCCATCTTCAGGATGACTGAACCGAATATCTACCGTTAGCAGAATTTGCTTACAATAACTCCTGCCATAGTTCCATCTCTCAAAGCCCATTCTTTCCCAACTATGGATGTCATCCATCTTTTATCCCTGGAGTTCCCATAGAGTCATCTTTACAAACTGTAAATGCAAGGGTTTCTGGAATTACTGAAGAAGACCTTACGTGAAGTTCAAGAATCCTATAAGGAAATTGCAAATAGACATAGACGAACCATTCCTCCCTATGCATTAGGTTATGAGGTCTGGCTATCCACTAAACACTTACAACTTAAACTTCATTCTCAGAAAGTTGGTCCTAAGTTCATTGGACCTTTTGAAGTAATTGCACAAATGAATCCTGTGGCCTACAAACTTAAACTACCGCCTTCTATGAAAAACCATCCTGTGTTTCATACGGCTCTTTTAAACCCTTTCAGAAATAATCCTTTTCTGGTCATACACATCCCCCACCAGGCCCTGTCCAGGTGCAAGGGGAAGAAAAATTCATATTGGATAAAATTCTTGACTCCCGTATTCATTGTGGTAAACTACAATATCTATTAAGATGGAAAGGCTATGGACCACAAGAGGATTCTTGGGAGTCTGAGGAGCACATTCATGTCCCTAGATTATTAAGAGAATTGCAGCAGAGATTTCCTTTCAGAAATAATCCTTTTCTGGTCATACACATCTCCCACCAGGCCCTGTCCAGGTGCAAGGGGAAGAAAAATTCATATTGGATAAAATTCTTGACTCCCGTATTCATTGTGGTAAACTACAATATCTATTAAGATGGAAAGGCTATGGACCACAAGAGGATTCTTGTGAGTCTGAGGAGCACATTCATGCCCCTAGATTATTAAGAGAATTTCAGCAGAGATTTCCTCAAAAACCTGGCTCTAAGACGCCCTGGGAAGAGAGTATTACTCTCAATTCCTGGGCTCAAACCTGTGACCTATTCTGTGTGTGGTATTGATTCTTCACATTGAGCTATCTTGGATGCTTGACAGCTCTGATCTATTGGAAAATCCTGCCTGATTTATTGGGACAACCCTGTTTCGGGTCTTGATTGCTGTTGAACCTTGAACTCCTTGCTCCTCCCATAAACTTGCTATATAAGCCTTGCCTCCAGGCTTACCTCCTGTCGCCAGATTATTGTGGTCTGATCCTGCTTACTGCTTGAGCTATGTCTATTGCTGTTGGAAACTACTTTGGCCTGTGACCCGACTACCAAACTCTCCTCCTGCATTAACCTTGGCTTGTGACCCCTGACTATGAAACTCTCCTCCTGCATCGACCTTGGCTTGTGCCCCCAACACTGATCATAGGTCTAGCTACTCGGACTTCCCTATCTTTTGCAGACCTGAGAACTGAGCTTGTCTGGCGTTGTCGGCCATTGGTCTCCACTCATTACAGGTATTCTCCTGACAGATAGTATAAATCAATTGAGGCTACACTTCCACCAGAACCCTGGAGTGACCCTGTTAGGGTCAAGCCTGCCTGCAGGACTTTACTGTAAAACAGGTGAAGCAGCGTTCAAGAATGACTGTTTTGGGCAAAAGTTTCAGTTCCGGCTGTATAGTATGAGCAATGGATTAATAAACCTCTCACCAATCCTGTGCTTCAGTTGTAGATGTCAATAGTGGGGGGTGGCCCTCATAGGTTGATGGCTTGAGCCCTGTGGAACCCACTCTGGAATGCTGGAGATGTAGAAGATGGCCAGCAAACCTGCACTGGATCACTGTGGATGTCGAAGATGGCTGGCGAACCTGCACTTGAACATTGTGGATGCTGAAGATGGCCAACGAACCCGCACATGAACACTGTGGCCACTGCGCCTAAGGCCGCAATGGTGGGCAAGTGCCTGAATGGCTCAGCACTCTAGCCTGGATATCTGCTCTCTTCCCCAATTCTGAACAGTTCACTAAGAATGTCTTCACTCCTCCCTCAGGCCGCATGGTTCTCCCCGCTGTAAAGCAGCGCCACCTGTAAATAGTGAAACTACACCTCCCACAGTCTTTTTCTTAACAGCATCTCCTCCTTCACAGTCAGATGTCACTCAATCAATGGAGCACATGCAGAGCTAATGGGAACATAATGAATGGTCATGCAAGGGCATATTGTCCCACATAGTAATCTGCAAGTTTCATCTTTTTTTTTCCATTAAAGGGGTCCATGTACCAGCACCTGGCTACACATGTAATGCCCTGGGTTAATGTTACACTTGGGATAATGCTGCTGGCGAGAACTCATTGGTGGCTGGATCACTATGGAGGACACAGTAGGTAGGTGAAACATCTGCTTATTTGTATCAATCTCTTACTACTTTTACTCTAAAGTGTTTTTGACAGCAAGGTAAAACTTTGCTCCTGAATCTGGCAAAGGGGCTACAAAAACAAAGCAAGTGAGTTTTTCCTGCATATGTCAGTGATCCTGCCACTGGAGTCCTTTGTTCAGCAACAGGATTGCATATGTGACATTAGCTTTACAAGGAATCATAGGCGTGCAAACAGGGTGTGCCTAGGCACACCCTAATCCCCCCATGCGCATTAGTGTTATCGTTCTGTGTAGCAACAGGAACATGGGAAAGATCTCCCTCTTACCGGCTCTGCCATAAGAGAAGTGTTTATCCTTTTCTCTTTCACTGTGCTAGCAGGGAGATCAATGTGCCGGGGTCATATATATGTAGATACATACACATGCATGTATGTTTGAGCTTAAGGGTGCACACCCTAATGCATTAGGCTGTGCACACCTGTGCAAGGAATTCTCTGTGCCTTTAAAAAAACAGCAGTTATTCTTGACTGATTGAAACTTTGAGATGTTTCATAAGATATTTGTCACCTTGGTGAGTCATTCCTTTAGATCTGTAAATTGCAGCTTGAGCTACTCAGATTTGCACAAAATACACCTGTTACAAAAATGCTGAAGCTCCAGTAGGAGTGTAAAAAATTAAAAAGGAGGCTCAAGCTCCACCTACCAGTGAAGGAATTTATAATTTTAACAATTAAGAAGATAATTATTCATGTAAAGTCATTTATAATTACCTACTAAAATAAATGATAAAGAAGAAAACACTTTTTTTTTTACCTTATCACCTTATATATTATAGGATCTACTGTAAATAAAGACATATTTCTAAGATAATAATTCCCTTTTTTTAATAAAGCCTGCTACATGAAGTTGACCAAAAAAGCATGCAGTGACTACAAATTCATTTAGCAGTATCAAATAAAGGCCCATCGAAATATTGCCCAACAGAAGAACAGCAATAGGTCAAAAAGTCAACCTGATTCCTCTTTACACCTTTAGAATTTTAAATAAAGAGAGTTTGTATCGAAAATGTATTTGTTCTACACAAGAAATAGGTGTTTTTGAGGAGTTGGACAAGTTTGTTTAAAGCGTTTGTTATCCCAATACTTCATATTCCTGATATGTGCCTGCTGTATCATGTACTGGTATAAGAAAGTATCCTTTCTCTTTGTATTGCTTCCTTTATGTGACATTCCTTGTGTTCCTGCTAGTCCCCATGCTTTCCTATTAAAAACTGACCACACTAAGCAAAAGAACACATCATGGTCAGTTCTCCTGCTATAAAAAGTGATCTGTAGAAGGACTTCTGCGCTACTATATTAAAACTAAGAAATAATTAGTCTGTGTAATGGTATTGCTGCGAAATCAAAAAGTGAACACCACTCACTAAATATAGACTAGAAATAATGTATACATATATAATATATAAATATACAAGTGATCCTGCGCAACACCTCTAGCATAAATACAGCTTTGAATTAATAAATAAACAATAAATACAATTGAAATCTCCAATAACCAGTGGGGTCTATATAAGTGAATAAAGAGAAAAAGTCCAGTAATAATAATAATATGAAATAGTGAAAATATTGATGATGGGTGCCGTGTCACGCTGTTTCCTTGTTTATGTTTGGCGCGCTTGTATTTACCACAGTGTAAGCGCCTATTTTATTTTATTAAATGTATTTTATTTGCGATATCACCCTATTGGAGGCTTAATTATTTTACATGTGGATCTCACCAACTACTGGGAGGGGATATAACCCCATTGCATAAACGGACAACATCATTGTTCCTGAAGCGTGGATCGCATCCAGAGGATACATTTAGGCATATTTGATATGCCGCTGAGGTGAGAATTCTGTGAGCACTTAGCGGTGGTGTGTCTATCACAAAGTCACGAGATCATCTATCAACTCTTTGTTTTCTTTCCTGTTGAAGTTTATTTATTAACATCTTACCCACCACACAGTATCACTAATGGACTTTTTTTTTTTTTTTAAATGTTTATTGGGTTTTATAGCATACAATAGTATAAAACTGAGTGTATCAAAGGTTACAAAGCATTAATTATTACAATCTTTAAAGAACAATGACTTCTCATATTAGATGAAATAGAGACTTCTCATATCAGTTAAAATAAAGAATGAAAAAAGAAAAAAAAAAAAAAAAAAAAAGAGGGGGAGGGAAGAGGGAGGGGAGGTCAGGGGAGTTCATGTTTGCCATCTTATCAACACTATTGAGCACAACTTTGCTCGAAGCATGAAATCATAACATCTAGATATCTTCAGGAGTGGAGGCAGTGTCTGTACATACCTGGCTGAGCATGGTACATATTGGTCAGGGTATAGTAAATAACCTGAGTGATCTCACTATACATAGAAATATAGAGTAATAAATGTGGAAGGGTGGATGCCAAGGAGCAAAATGGAATTGTGGATATCCTACAGTGGCTTAAAAGTAAAGGAATCCGGGGTGGGGGGTATTTTAAGGCGCCAAGTGAGTTGGTGATATCCTTTGTTAAGTACCATTTCGTGTAGCGGAATGATGGGTGCATTATATCCATTAGTGCCTGTGGAGCAAATGTAGCTTCGATATATTTTCTCCATCTTTTGAAAAAACGGGAAGTTGATCGAAAATTAAGGGTGATGGTATCCAATCTCTCCAGATGGAAAAGTGAGGCCAAGGCCCTTTTAAACACTGTAAGGGTAGGTGGAGTCGCTGATATCCAGTGAGACATAATAGTCCTGCGAGCCACTAGGAGACACAGGTGAGCCCAATGTGGAATATTTTGTGGGACCCTCGTTGGCGATGAGGGTGAGGGAGGTATGCTAAACAGGCATAATAGACGGTCCTTAGTCAACTGAATTTTGTGGACCCCGTTGATGTAAGTGATCACCTTGTCCCAATAAGCATCAATGTTGTTACAGTCCCAGAGCCTATGTAGCAAGGTGGGGCGAGGTAAGTTACACCAGGAACATTGCGCTTGGGTGGGGTCTGCCTTATTGAAGCGAAATGGAAAATAAGCCCTGTGAATGATCTTGAATTGCGTTTCCCTCCATGTTTCGGAAGCGGTAAGATTGCGGACAGTTTTGTACCCCTCAAGGATCTTTTCTGGCAGAGACTCGTCTTCTAATAGATGTGACCACTTTTGAAAGGGTTTGAGAACATATTTCCATGTTTGATGCTGTATGAGACAGGAGTAAATATTGGAGATGGAGTAAAAAGCTTTTGAGAAGAGTATCACTGCAGGATGTTTAGAGTGGATTGGTATTGGGACCAGAGCATGATCTGAGATAGTTGATCAGTTGGTGATGGAAAAAAACATGAGTTGGTGGTAGGGAGTACTCCCGCATCAGGGTTTGAAAGGGTTTGAGTTTGCCAGGCTTCTTGAGATAAAAGGACGAGACAGCAGTAAGGCCTTTAAGTTTCCATTGGCCAAAAGCTTTATGGATGATAGATGGAAGGAACATAGGGTTGCCTTGTATTCTGAGGTAATTGGAGATGCTGGATGGCAGTTTAAGCAGCTTTCTTACTTCTCTCCATGCAATGACCGTATCCTTAATAAGAACACTTGTTTTGAGGTGGGGGGGGTAATACATTGGGATTGGAATGGAGGATGGCCGAAAGGTCATATGGGTGCACCATAGCCTCTTCCAGGGATAAGTTAGAATATTTAGAACCTCCAGTTAACCAGTCTAGGCCCTGCCTAAGTAAACATGCCAGGTTGTAGAAGCGCATGTTGGGTAGTCCCGCCCCGCCCTCGCCCTTCGGGAGACATAGTTTCTGCAGCGCTATTCGAGGTTTCTTGCAAGACCATATGAAGGCAGTTAGGGCCTTCTGAAGTTTTTGGATATCTGAATGTTTAATTAGAAGAGTTATGGTCTGCATTGGGTAAAGCAAGCGTGCAAAAGATACCATTTTGAAAAGGTGGCATCTCCCAAAGAGCGAGAGAGGTAGGGTCCCCCAAGCCTCCAACTCCTTCACAATTTTGGTTATCAAAGGGGGGTAATTCAATGAGTACAGAGAGGATGGTTCACGCCCTATTTTAATACCCAAGTATGTAATATATTGGTTGGCTATGGCCAGGGGGGATAGGTGTTTCCATTTAATGGAGAGATGTGGGTGCAATGGTAGGATCTCACTCTTGTCGAAATTAATTCTGAATCCCGAGCATAATCTGAAATCTGTAAAAAGTTGTTTGAGTCTGTCAAAGTCTGCTATAGGGTCGGTGGAGAACAATAGTATATCATCTGCAAATAGTGCCGAACGGAGAGTATGGTTATTTAGAGTGATGCCACTGATTCCATCCGCTGAGTTTAATATTCTGGACAAGGGTTCGATTGCTAGATTGAACAGGAGTGGAGACAGGGGGCAACCCTGTCTCGTTCCTTTTGTTAACGGAATCGTGTCAGAGACAAAATCAGGGGTAACAAGACGCGCGGTAGGTGATGCGTACATTTGTAGAAGGAATCGCATAATCTGGCCTGAGAATCCAAATTGTGCCATCACTCTAAAGAGCCAAGAGAAACTGATGTTGTCAAAGGCTTTTTCCGCATCTAAGGACATGATGGCAATGTCTTGGTTAGGGTGGGTTTTAGCATATTCCAGAGCCATTAATACTTTGCGGATGTTTAGTGTAGCTGATCTCCCCGAAACAAAGCCAGATTGGGCTGGGTGCAGTAAAGATGGTAGTAGGGGAGCTAGACGTGACGCAATTATTTTGGATAAAATTTTGACATCGACATTAATTAACGATATCGGTCGGTATGATCCCGGCAATAGGGGATCTTTCCCTTTCTTAGAGATTAGTTTGATGTGTTCCCGTAGGAAGATAGGGCCCTCCGTCCCACATGGCTGCGTATACATGTTTTAAGGTATCTGGAATAAATTCCCTGGTCATTTTATAAAATTCGGTGGTGTATCCGTCGGGTCCCGGGGCTTTGGCCGAGGCCATGGCTTTGATCGTAGATCGGATATCATCAACAGTAATGGGGGCATTAATTGTCTCCAAATGTGTGTGGTGTAGTTTAGGCAAACGTATTTTGTCAAGAAGAGAGTCAGTAGTAGGTAGGTCAGTCGGGTCAGCTTTGTATAGATTAGTGTAGTATTCCACAAGTATATTGCTAATCTCAGCTGGGGAAGTGACCAGAGAGCCTGTCGTAGCTCTAAGAGCAGAGATACGGGTAGGATGTCTAGGTCCTGAGCACAGCTTGGCCAGGAGCCTGCCAGCCTTTTTGCCAAACCTATGGAAATGTAACTGAGAGTACGACGTTTTGGCCGCTTCATGTTGTTCTGCCCAGAGGTCAAAGGTGCTTTTAGCCTGTCTCCATTTTTGTATGTTCTCTATGGTGCGGTTTAATGTGAGCTGTTCATGTCCCAAGCGTAAAGCTTCGCTCGACTGACTATACTGTTGTCTGGCTCTTTTTTTGAACTGGGCTGTGTATGAAATTATTTTACCCCGTAAAAAGGCCTTACCTGCTTCCCAGAAAAGGTTAGGGTCAGTAATGTGGGCTCCATTAGTAGAGATGTATTCCTCCCAGGCGCAGTATAGTGTATGTTGGAAGTCCTCATTGTCTACTAGATAGGAAGGGAAGCGCCAAGTAGGGGAGGGGAATGAACGAGCCGTTTGGGATAAGTGTATAACAATTGGGCTGTGGTCTGAAATCACTGCGTCTTGTATGTCTGGTGCATTTATTACGGAGCTTAGAGCTGGGGAGGCAAAAAAATAGTCTATTCGTGAGAACGTATTGTGCGGGGGCGGGAAAAAAGTGTATTCCCGATCCGTCGGGTGCATCAAGCGCCAGACATCCACAAATTGCATGGATGCGACGGATTGTGCCAGGAGGGTAGATGCAGATGATGTGGGGGTACGAGTATGTGTTCTATGTGCAGGGGGGCCTGTTCTATCAGCTAGAGAGGACATGACTGAATTAAAATCCCCACCCATTAGGTGTAACATCTCTGGGGTAGTTAGCACCCATTTCACTAAGTCTTGAAAGAAGGAGGCGTCAGGAGAGTTGGGAGCATAAATGTTGGTAAGTGCTACAGGTTTATCGTCTATAGTCAGATGTAGGATCATTTTCCTTCCTTCCGAGTCAATCTTGACGTCTCTAACAGTGTGTTGTAAATTTTTGTGCAGAAGGATAGCGACACCTGCTTTACGGCCTACTGCCGGTGAACCATAGACAGAGCCCACCCACATTTTACGAAGACGTTGCAGGTCGTCTGCAGCCAGATGCGTCTCCTGAAGTAGAGCCACATCTGTCTGGAGACGCCACAGGTGTCTGAGGATAGACATGCGTTTGTTTGGAGAACGCAGCCCCTTAACATTCCATGAGACAAACTTTAGGTGACTCCCATCTGTAGATTGTGACATGACTGGTAGTTAAAAGTGTTTTGGTTTAGGGGTTTGTATAAGAACCCCTTTGTAGATGTGTAATCTACCTTTTGGGAGCCACCATAGCGCCGCAGAACCCCTGAAGACATATGGACTAGGTTGGCAAACATGAACTTAAAGTTATCTAAGCAACAGTAAGTTATAAACATTAATAAGGCAAAGTATCGGATAAGGAAATACAGAACGTGCCATGTGAACTTCTCTTTTTTCCACATGAGGCTTCACCTATCTAACATAGCTCCCATTAACTGCCAGCTCCTCACTTTAGGGGCAGGGTGTTAGCTACGGGGGGTGAGGGGAGGGAGGGTAGGGAAAGGAAGGGGAATAGGGAGGGGGGAGTGGATATAGGATAGGAAGGTAGGGTAGTCTGGGGGGGGATACCCTGAGGAAGCAGTGCAGGTTTAAACAAGCAAATGGCGAAGTATGCTAAAGACAGGGGAAGGCCCCTTTCTAGAGATTAAACTAAGCAAACTATAAAAACATTACAGGCGTCCCTGAAAAGGAAGGTCCCCCAGGTAGTGGGAGGCCACTCCATTTACTGAGTTGCATGACCATATAACTATAAATGCATAATTTTTAGCAACAGGCTGGTAAGGGTAGTGCTCCATAAAGAGCAGGTATGGCAGTTTCTATAGGAATCAAAAGTACCTTTGTCTTAGGGGTAAAAATTAAGAAGAGAAAAACATATAAGGTGGGTTGATACTACCCGTTAGTAGATGGCGAGGTGAGGAGGGTGGTGATGTGGAGTCCTTCAACGATTCCCAGAGCGTTCTTCTTGGTTGGTGAAACGACTGCGTTTGTATGGAGGTTTGGTCGGGCTTCGGGGGTGCTTAGGGGGTGCATTTGCATACGGTGAAGACGATGATGGTGAGCCCTCTGTAGCGGTACTGTGTTCCATTTCGAGGCTTCTATTGGCTAGGTAGGTTTCCGCCTCTTCAGGTGCATTAAAGGTGAGTTGTTCCCCTTCAGGAGTTTGGACGCGCAGGACAGATGGATACGCTAGGGAGAATCTGATTTGATTGTGGTGTAGAGTGGAGCATACCGAGGAGAATGCTTTGCGTTGTTTCATTACCTCTTTGGAATAGTCCGCAAAGAGCAGCAGTTTCGCGCCATCCACCACCAGTGAGCGCCTGCGACGAAATTTTTGCATTATAGCGTTTTTGTCAGCATAGTTCAAATACTTCACTATCACATGCCGAGGTTTAGCGCGTGTGTCAGAGTACTGACCCATACGGTGCGCCCGTTCAACAGTGCAGGGTATGCGGAGGCCCAGTTGCTCTGGGATGGTTTTCGCACATATATTTGTAAAGTGGGAGGCCGGGATCGACTCTGGCAAGCCGATTATGCGCAAGTTGTTCCTTCTTGAGCGATTTTCTAAATCGTCCAGCTTGTCCCATATGTCCCTGTGCGAGGCATTGATGCGTGCAAGTGCCGCAGATGAGGCTGTGCAATCATCTTCAAGTATGGATATTCTCTCCTCCACCTGAGTGATGCATTGGGCCTGAGCCTGGAGCTCTATGTGCAGCTGCTCCAGCCCTCTGTGTACCGCTGCGTCCACAGTGGCTGTTAGGGATGGTCCTAAAAGTTGTACCACAGCCTGGGCAATGTTGGCAGGGGATGTGGGGTCCGTCCCTGCCATAGCAGAGACAGGAGGAGGTTGTGGCTGCAGCTGAGGTTTCTCTGCTGTGTCCGGAGCGGCCGCCATCTTGGCTGTGTCGGCCGCTATGTCTCCCGCCGGAGGAGCTGTGGAGGGGGGCGAGGACAGTGCCCGAGCATAGGATCGCTCCACGAAGCGATCCATGTCTGCCTGGTGGAGAGCAGAGGCAGTAGGGGTTCCCCCCGGAGCTGTGGCCGGATTAAATGCCGGTTTAGTGTGGAGCTGTACGGGAGCTGAAGCTGCTCACCTCCTCCTCATGTGGCGCCGGAACCGGAAGTTACTAATGGACTTTTAATAACCTTTATTTATTTTTGTTATACCGTATCTTGAATTTGTTTCATTCTTACACAATTGTGATATATTGTTATCAGGACTATCATCAATATTTTCACTAATTCATATTATTATCACTGGACTTTTTCTCTTTATTCACTTATATAGACACCACTGGTTATTGGAGATTTCAATTGTATTTATTGTTTATTTATTAATTCAAAGATATATTTATGCTAGAGGTGTTGCGCAGGATCACTTGTATATTTATATATTATATATATAAATATATAAATATAATTATATAAAGCTTATTGGGTAAACCTGCGTTTATATCTCCACATACCTTAAAACTGAACATTGCATGACTGCAAAAAAGCTTATTGGGTAAACCTGCGTTTATATCTCCACATACCTTAAAACTGAACATTGCATGACTGCAAAAAAGCTTATTGGGTAAACCTGCGTTTATATCTCCACATACCTTAAAACTGAACATTGCATGACTGCAAAAAAGCTTATTGGGTAAACCTGCGTTTATATCTCCACATACCTTAAAACTGAACATTGCATGACTGCAAAAAAGCTTATTGGGTAAACCTGCGTTTATATCTCCACATACCTTAAAACTGAACATTGCATGACTGCAAAAAAGCTTATTGGGTAAACCTGCGTTTATATCTCCACATACCTTAAAACTGAACATTGCATGACTGCAAAAAAGCTTATTGGGTAAACCTGCGTTTATATCTCCACATACCTTAAAACTGAACATTGCATGACTGCAAAAAAGCTTATTGGGTAAACCTGCGTTTATATCTCCACATACCTTAAAACTGAACATTGCATGACTGCAAAAAAGCTTATTGGGTAAACCTGCGTTTATATCTCCACATACCTTAAAACTGAACATTGCATGACTGCAAAAAAGCTTATTGGGTAAACCTGCGTTTATATCTCCACATACCTTAAAACTGAACATTGCATGACTGCAAAAAAGCTTATTGGGTAAACCTGCGTTTATATCTCCACATACCTTAAAACTGAACATTGCATGACTGCAAAAAAGCTTATTGGGTAAACCTGCGTTTATATCTCCACATACCTTAAAACTGAACATTGCATGACTGCAAAAAAGCTTATTGGGTAAACCTGCGTTTATATCTCCACATACCTTAAAACTGAACATTGCATGACTGCAAAAAAGCTTATTGGGTAAATCTGTTTGTCACCACTGTTTCAACTCCATCTGTAGCCATGCTCACATTATTTCAATGTTTATTTAGCCAGTAAGTCTTACCTAAATTATGGGTTCCCTTATCTTTACAATTTTGGCCTTTTAGTCCCCTTGCAGTTTGATTGTGGTGTGAAAGTTATGCCCTGCTAGCTGTGTTGCTAATATGCCCTCCTAATTGATTAATTGCCAGATTCAACCCACACCCAACACACAGTATAAAAACAAGGCCTTCCTTACGGGGGAACACATACAGGGGGCTGCACATACAGGGGGTTCTTCCAAAGAAGTGGCGTTCTTAAAATAAGTGGCACTTCCGCTCTTGCACTTCAGCGATTTGCACAAAGCAAACTATAAAAGACTGCAGGTGACCCCATTTCCTAATCTTATCATCTTCCTCTCTGAAACATGCACTCTTTACCTCTCCTCCTTTTCACAATTGCTGCCTCTCTCCTCAAACTCTCTTTTCTACATCCCTCTGCTCCACCCCACAACCTGTACATATCACCCTCACTTCTCCCCTCCCCCTATTACTGCACTCATCACCTCTTTCTAACTCTAAGCCCACTTGCTAACATACCCCCCAGGATACTGAAGCATGTCCCCTCATACAAATCATATTCTCATATTACCTCCCTCACTCTTCTGCTTCTCCTAATCGCTGGAGATATTTCCCCAAACCCTGGGCCCACTTTATTTAACTGTGCCCAACACACCCATCACCATCACCCTACACCCTCTGGCAGTAGTCGCAATCTACACAATCTAGTCTCCATTCCTCTTCTTGCCAACACCAGCCTCACTCTCTCCTGCGCCCTCTGGAACGCCCGCTCTGTCTGCAACAAACTCACTGCTGTTCATGACCTCTTTGTCACTAATTCCTTTAATCTACTTGCTCTCACAGAAACCTGGCTCCACGAATATGACACCCCTTCTCCTGCTTCCCTCTCCCAGGGTGGCCTTCACTGGACTCACTCCCCCAGGCCTAATGGACGCAAGGGAGGTGGAGTGGGATTCCTCCTATCCCCCCAGAGCACCTTCCAGGTTATTCACCCTCCTCCCTCTTTTTCACTCTCATCATTCGAAGCCCACTGTATACGTCTATTCTCTCCCACTTCCCTAAGAATTGCTGTGATCTACCGGCCCCCTGGACCATTATCGACTTTCCTTGATGAGTTTTCTGCCTGGCTACCCTACTTTCTCTCTTCGGAAATTCCCACAATCCTTCTCGGTGATTTCAACATCCCTGCTAATACAAACATTCCTGCTACTTCTAAACTTCTTAGTCTAACCTCTTCATTTGACCTGAAGCAATGGGTACAGGCTTCTACTCACTCTGATGGCAACACTCTTGACCTTGTATTCTCTTACCTATGCACTCCATGCAACTTCTCAAACAATCCTTTTCCCCTCTCCGACCACCACCTTATTAGTTTCTCTCTCCCCCTGTCTTCCACCACCTTTCCCTCCAATCGCCTAACCGTCACCCGTAGAAACTTTCGCAACTTCAACTCCTCTCTCCTCTACTCTGCTACCGACCACCTCTATGACAAAATCTCCCCCCTGTCCTGCCCCAACCAAGCCATATCCATCTACAATAAATCTCTGTCCTCCACCCTGGACAAGCTCGCTCCCCTTACTACACGCAGAATCAGGCCTCGACCCCTACAACCCTGGCAAACAGATGACACTAAAATTCTCAAAAAACGTAGTCGCGCTCTTGAGCGTCTGTGGCACAAGACTAAGTCTCTCAAAGACTTCAACCAATACAAATCTGCCCTCCAAAAATACTATTCTTTCCTCCACACTGCCAAGCAAACCTATTTTACAACTCTTATTAATACCTTCTCATCCAATCCCCGTAAACTCTTCTCTACCTTCAACTCTCTACTTTGTCCTCCACCGCCTCCCCCCACTGATTTACTCACTGCCCAGGAAATCGCTAATCACTTCAAAAACAAGATTGATACAATCCGTGATGAAATCTCCACTCTACAGGTATCTCCCCCAGCTAAGACCCCATGTCAACAGATACAACTGACACTACCTCTATTCAAATCTACTACTCCAGACGAAGTTGCTAAACTCCTTTCTATCGCCCACCTAACTACCTGTCCCCTGGACCCTGTTCCCTCTCAAATGCTACGGTCACCCTCTGACCCCATCCTACACTCTCTAACCCACATCTTCAATCTCTCCCTCACCTCTGGCGTCTTCCCCGATGCTCTAAAACATGCACTGGTCACTCCCATACTCAAAAAACCATCCTTGGACCCTACCAATCTTAACAACCTACGCCCTATCTCCTTGCTCCCCTTTTCCTCTAAACTCCTTGAACGCCTGGTTTACAACCAACTGAGTGACCACCTCATTAAAAACAACCTTCTTGATCCCCTTCAATCTGGATTTCGCCCTCAACACTCCACAGAAACTGCTCTTTTAAAACTCACAAATGACCTACTAACTGCAAAAACCAACGGACACTATTCTGTACTCCTACTTCTGGATCTTTCAGCTGCCTTTGACACGGTTGACCACCCCCTCCTCCTCAAAAAACTTCACTCCATCGGTCTCCGTGACTGTGCTCTTCAGTGGCTCTCATCCTACCTATCCCAACGCACCTTCAGTGTCACTTACAATTCTACTTCCTCCACTCCTCTTCCCTTCTCTGTCGGGGTCCCCCAAGGTTCTGTTCTTGGACCTCTTTTATTTTCAATCTACACCTCTTCCCTGGGTCAGCTGATAGCCTCTCATGGCTTTCAATATCATTTCTATGCTGATGACACACAAATCTATCTCTCCACCCCTCAACTCACTCCATCAGTCTCCTCACGCATCACTAACTTACTAACCGACATATCTGTATGGATGTCACACCACTTCCTCAAACTCAACTTGTCCAAAACCGGGCTTATAATATTTCCTCCCCCACGTGCCTCTTCCCCTGACTTCTCTGTGAAGAGCAATGGCAAAACCATCCACCCGTCCCCACATGTCAGGGTGCTAGGTGTTATCCTAGATTCTGAACTCTCCTTTCAGCCCCACATCCAATCACTTTCCAAAGCTTGCCGCCTCAACCTCCGCAACATCTCTAAACTACGTCCCTTTCTAACCAGTGAAACTACAAAGCTCCTGATTCACTCCCTGGTTATCTCTCGCCTCGACTACTGCAACTCCCTCCTCATTGGCTTACCTTTAAATAGACTATCCCCCCTTCAGTCCATCATGAATGCTGCTGCCAGACTCATCCACCTTACAAACCGATCAGTGTCTGCTACCCCTCTCTGCCAATCCCTCCATTGGCTGCCACTCGCCCAACGAATTAAATTCAAAATACTAACAATAAGTTACAAAGCCATCCACAACTGTGCCCCCAGCTACATCACTAACCTAGTCTCAAAATACCAACCTAAACGCCATCTCCGTTCCTCCCAAGATCTCCTGCTCTCTAGCTCCCTCATCACCTCCTCCCATATCCGCCTCCAGGACTTCTCCCGAGCCTCGCCCATCCTCTGGAATTCCCTACCCCAATCTGTCAGACTGTCTCCAAATTTATCCACTTTTAGGCGATCCCTGAAGACTTTCCTCTTCAGAGAAGCCTATCCTGCCTCCATCTAACAACTGCATTATTTTCTCCATTAGCTCATCCCCCACAGCTATTACCCTTTTGTATAACTTGACCCTCCCTCCTAGATTGTAAGCTCTAACGAGCAGGGCCCTCTGATTCCTCCTGTATTGAATTGTATTGTACTTGTACTGTCTGCCCTAATGTTGTTGTAAAGCGCTGCGTAAACTGTCGGCGCTATATAAATCCTGTATAATAATAATAATAATAATAATATATGTATACATTATTTCTAGTTCTCTGGCTATGCTGGGAACTTTGCCTCCTCTCATTCAATGATCAGACTTGTCCTGACACGTCCCCCCTCACAGCTATTCACTGGGAAGCTCAGTGTGCTTCAGCTTCTTCCCCCAGCTGTTATGAAGCTGAGAACAGAGGGAATGTGATCACTTATAAAAAAGGGAAAAAAGTTATTTATAATGTTTTTTTATATCTATACAAAAAATGTTGTCTTTATTTCTATTTTAACTACTTGCGGACCAGCCTCCACAGATACAGTGGGGACGGAAAGTATTCAGACCCCCTTCAATTTTTCACTCTTTGTTATATTGCAGTCATTTGCTAAAATCATTTTTTTCCTCATTAATGTACACACAGCACCCCATATTGACAGAAAAACACAGAATTGTTGACATTTTTGCAGATTTATTAAAAAAGAAAAACTGAAATATCACATGGTCCTAAGTATTCAGACCCTTTGCTCAGTATTTAGTAGAAGCACCCTTTTGATCTAATACAGCCACGAGTCTTTTTTGGGAAAGATGCAATAAGTTTTTCACATCTGGATTTGGGGATCCTCTGCCATTCCTCCTTGCAGATCCTCTCCAGTTCTGTCAGGTTGGATGGTAAACGTTGGTAAACAGACATTTTTAGGTCTTTACAGAGATGCTCAATTGGGTTTAAGTCAGGGTTCTGGCTGGGCCATTCAAGAACAGTCACGGAGTTGTTGTGAAGTCACTCCTTCGTTATTTTACCTTAGGGTCATTGTCTTGTTGGAGGGTAAACCTTCGGCCCAGTCTGAGGTCCTAAGCACTCTGGAGAAGGTTTTTGTCCAGGATATCCCTGGACTTGGCCGCATTCATCTTTCCCTCGATTGCAACCAGTCGTCCTGTCCCTGCAGCTGAAAAACACCCCCACAGCATGATGCTGCCACCACCATGCTTCACTTTTGGGACTGTATTGGACAGGTGATGAGTAGTGCCTATTTTTCTCCACACATACCACTCAGAATTAGGGCCAAAAAGTTCTATCTTGGTCTCATCAGACCAAAGAAACTTATTTCTCACCATCTTGGAGTCCTTTTAGCAAACTCCATGCGGGCTTTCATGTGTCTTGCACTGAGGAGAGGCTTCTGTCAGGCCACTCTGCCATAAAGCCCCGACTGGTGGAGGGCTGCAGTGATGGTTGACTTTCTACAACTTTCTCCCATCTCCCGACTGCATCTCTGGAGCTCAGCCACAGTGATCTTTGGGTTCTTCTTTACCTCTCTCACCAAGGCTCTTCTCCCCCGATAGCTCAGTTTGGCCGAACAGCCAGCTCTAGGAAGGGTTTTGGTTGTCCCAAACGTCTTCCATTTAAGGATTATGGAGGCCACTGTGCTCTTAGGAACCTTAAGTGCAGCAGAATTTTTTTGTAACCTTGGCCAGATCTGTGCCTTGCCACAATTCTGTCTCTGAGCTCTTCAGGCAGTTCCTTTGACCTCGTGATTCTCATTTGCTCTGACATGCACTGTGAGCTGTAAGGTCTTATATAGACAGGTGTGTGGCTTTCCTAATCAAGTCCAATCAATATAATCAAACATAGCTGGACTCAAATGAAGGTGTAGAACCATCTCAAGGATGATCAGAAGAAATGGACATAATATATGAGTGTCACAGCAAAGGGTCTGAATACTTAGGACCATGTGATATTTCAGTTTTTCTTTTTTAATAAATCTGCAAAAATGTCAATAATTCTGTGTTTTTCTGTCAATATGGGGTGCTGTGTGTACATTAATGAGGAAAAAAAATGAACTTAAATTATTATATTGCAACCATTTGCTAAAATCAAGACTGAAAAATGTAAGGGGGTCTGAATACTTTCTGTCCCCACTGTATACTGTGGCAGGGCGGCTCTATTGCGCGAATCGCCATTTCAGTATGGCGCTCCGTGCAATAGCTATAGTAGGCGCGCGCCCGCTGGAGCCGATGTCCGCCGGCCACCCACGATCGCTCCACAGAGAGCCAGAACGGGGATCTGCCAGTGTAAACAAGGTGGATCCCCGTTCTGACAGAGGAGTAGAGAGAAATAATCTGTTCCTAGTGATCTGAAACAGCGATCTCTCTCTACTCCCAGTCAGTCCACCCCCCCCCCCAGTTGGAAACATCACACTAGGGAACACTTAACCCCTTGATCGCCCCCTAGTGTTAACCCCTTCCTGCCAGTGTCACTTATACAGTAATCAGTGGCTATTTTTAGCTCTGATCACTGTAATAATGTCACTGGTCCCAAAAAAGTGTACGTTCTGTCCGCCGCAATCGCTGATTACTGCCATTACTAGTAAAAAAAAAAAATAACAATAAAAATGCCATAAATCTATCCCCTATTTTATAGCTGTGATAACTTTTGCGCAAACCAATCAATATACGCTTATTGCGCTTTTTTTTTTTGCCAAATATATGTAGAAGAATACATATTTGCCTAAACTGATGAAGAAATGTGTTTTTTACCCTTTTTTGGGGGATATTTATTATAGCAAAAAGTAAAAAATGATTATTTTTTTCAAAATTGTCTTTTTTTGTTTATAGCGCAAAAAATAAAAACCGCAGAGGTTACATAGGTACATAGTTACATAGTGGGTGAGGTTGAAAAAAGACACAAAGTCCATCAAGCCCAACCTATGTGTGTGATTATATCTCAGTATTACATTGTATATCCCTGTATGTTGTGGCCATTCAGCTGCTTTTCTAATAGTTTCTTGAAACTCTCGATGCTCCCCACTGAGACTACTGCCTGTGGAAGAGAATTCCACATCCTTGCCGCTCTTACAGTAAAGAACCCTCTACATAGTTCAAGGTTAAACCTCTTTTCTTCTAATTTTAGTGAGTGGCCACGTGTCTTGTTAAACTCCCTACCCCAAAAAAGTTTTATCCCTATTGTGGGGTCACCAGTATGATATTTGTAAATTGAAATCATATCCCCTCTCCAGTGTATCTTCTCCAGAGAGAATAAGTTCAGTGCTCGCCTTTCTTCATAACTAATATCCTCCATTCCCTTTATTAGGTTTGTTGCCCTTCTTTGTACTCCCTCCATTTCCAGTACATCCTTCCTGAGGACTTGTGCCCAGAACTGGACAGCATACTCCAGGTGAGGCCGGACCAGAGTCTTGCAGAGTGGTAGAATTATCGCTTTATCCCTGGTGATCAAATACCACCAAAAGAAAGCTCTATTTGTGGGAAAAAAGGACATCAATTTTGTTTGGGTACGCGCAAGTGTCAGTTAAAGCAATGCAGTGCTGTATCGCAAAAAATGGCCTGGTCATTAAGGGGGTAAATCCTTCCGGGGCTGAAGTGGTTAAACCAAATGGGTTGTTTTACAAGGTGATCATTTCCAAAAAATTAAAGTGGACCTTCAGTCATTTTTTATCTATCTTTTGCCCTTGCTGTTTTAACTTTGGATAGTAAAACATTTTTTTCTGCCAGTACATACGTTATACAGCCCACTTCCTGTTTCTTGTCTGATCATTAGCCTAAGCTTATGACATCATGCACAGCTCTCTCTCTCATGAGAGTTTGCCAGGAAGGGAGGGGGGATGAGTCAAAAGAGGGCCAATGAGAGCTGCGGGGATTAAGAGCTGGAGGTGTGTCTGTGTAAATCAAGGAAGTGACCAGACAGCAGCTTCAGCTGCCCAAGGTTAAAATGGATGCAGCCAGACTCAGTGGAGGGAGATTTCTGCAGCATATTTGGCAAGTACAGAATAACAGTATATATAAAATAATTTGCAAAGTGGTTGGAGGGAAGCTTCAGAATGGCAAAGATGTTTTTATTACAAATTATGCGAGCAGACTACAGTTCCTCTTTAAGTTGTTGAATACATGCCTGATGTATTTTATGCAACCAATTGCTTGATTGTATGTTCTCCCTGTGCTTGTGTGAGTTTTCTCTGTGTACCGCAGCACTGGAGTCCCTCCTTGGGATCCTGGTGAGTGCACTATCTGCATGGAGTGTGCATGTTCCCCCTGTGTTTGTGTAAGTTTCCTCCCACAGACAAGGTAGTAGGTTCATTTGTTCCAGTCTAAACTGGCTCTAGTGCATGTTTCGTTTGTTTTTGGTTATGATGGGCACCGTAAATTGTAAGGTCCTAAGGGCAGGGACTGTTGAGAATGTACTGTATGTAAAGCACTGTGTAAATCATCAGCTATATAAATACCTGAAATAAACAAATAATAAATCTTTCCCACAATACAAAAAACGGTAGTTTTATATGTAAGGAATGCCCATGCACTTTGTAATGTTTATTGGTAGCTGCAGATGCTGGGAAAACTGGTTCAGAAGAGACCAGATGTCAGAAACACAGCTAAATAATGCAAGCAGCAGTGTTGCTGTCACCAAGTAAAACAGGCTTGTTTAAATAAATCCATACAACTCTTGGGTCAAAACAAAGAGTTCACAACAGTAAGTGCCATTTTTAGTCCCTGGTGAGCATTGATTAGCTTACCATGTTGCCTCACATATCCTCCCAAGGGTTTAACTATTGCCATAGTAGACCATGGAACTTGTTTAGGACACAGATGCACAGGGGACCCAAATCTGTCTGGCTATAAATGTTATTGAATAACATTTGGAAGGTGGAATGGATAAAATAAATTTATAATATTTTTAGAACATTTATATGTAGCACCCTCTAGTGTGCTACTGGTGTTAGTGTAGACAAATTTAAGTTATGACTTATTGTTAGTTTATGAGTCTGAAATTGGGTCAGGGTTTACTGCAGGTCAAGCTGGCAGGTCTCTGGTGCCTCCCCCCTGGATCGAAAAGTTTGGAGAAGCTTCTAGAAGTTAGTGGGTGAAGGCCAGGAGAGCTGATCTGCATACTTGAGGGAACTTGGCCAATCCCCAGGCAGAATGTCTGGGCAGGGTGGCTGAGTCAGCCCTTAAATATGGAGAAGTCTCGCCAGCAGGGGAGCTGGGTGAAAGGTGGAGTGCTGAGGAGTCTGTTGGTGGCCTAGAAGGGACCCCTGGGTCTGGGGGGTCTCTGCCACCAGGCTGGGCTCAGGGTGGCTTGGGAAGATCCTGACAGCATTGTGGTTTAAAATGAATCTTGCCTAAGGAGCAGCAGGGAGCAAAGAGGACAGAGTGAGTATATCAGCACACCCAGGAATTCACAATCTGAGAGACTTCCACATGTAGCAAGCTTTCAGGAAGACAGCGCTGTGGTTAACTCTTCTTATCCCTTGCCCTGGGAAACCTTCGGAACAGCCAGGTAGGCTGGTGGACAAGCAGCAAAGAGGACAGGTAGTTCCTGCAGGCAGTAGAGCTGAGAGCAGTTCTACATAGGAGAGGAGATTCTCCTGAATGCAGCTTACAAAATATTGTGCTATTTTTAAAAGGCGCTAAGAGCTCCTAGTTCTCAAGGGACTTTTGCTTTTGATCACTAAAGACTGTTGGAGGCCAAGAGGGAGAACAGTCCAGGATTTTGTACATAGGAAGGAAGTTGTCCCCATCCATTGTCTCAGTCAAGATGGGCATACCATAACCCCTCTACCCCATCCAAGTTATTACCCCTAATAAACAACATAAACCAAGCTCAAAGACTGTTTTTATAGTATCCGGATGTGAGTGAAAAATGCTTGTTGTCTGGCTGTACAGGAATTGGGGGACCATTCACCAGCAGCGGGTAGTGCTACATATACAGTAGGTTTATGAAGATTAAAAAAGCAGGGGCCCTTTTGCTATGGTGTCCCATTACACCTTGTTACTCCACAGTGTTCTCCCATGCTTTCCTGTGCCTTTTCCATGGCAAAGCATGATTACTAATCACAATTACATATAGGACATTGACAGCTAAAGATGGGCCGAAATGCACAGGTGGGGGACACTTTAAGACTAGAAAAGTTTATTTTTCAACACAGAGGACACCCTAGCAAAATTAAGGCGCAGTGGTCACCTTGGCTGGGTACCCCGGGCCTGTCTCCAGTAGATCTCATAATGGACAGGCTGCTACGCTGAGCCAGCCGTTGGAGGGTTAATCTGCTAAGAGCTGGTTTGAGTGACAGGGTGTCTAGGATGATCTGTGGGTAAATGCATGCTTGAAATGCTTTGCTAAAGGCTGTGGGGAGGTGCTGATATGGAAAACTGTTTGTACAAAGTGACTTGTTGAACCTGTATTTTATGTCATAATTGTAACGTGTGTTCTTTAATAAACTTTAGTTTCTGAGAAAAAAAAAAAAAGATGGGCCGAACGACCCCCTGTTCGGTTTGCGCCAGTACTCTCAAACATTGCGAAAGTTCAGAGCCAAATAACGAACCCCATTAAAGTCCATTGTACCCGAATTTGAAAAATCAAAAGTGCCCATTTTGAGGGCTTATATGCAAGTTATTAGGCATACAATAGGTATGGGGGTCTGGGTACTGCCCTGGGGGACATGTATCAATGAAAAGAAAGTTTGTAAAAAACATAATTTTTAAATGAGCAGTGATTTACTGATGCTTAAAAGGGGAAATAATAAAACTGAAAAATTCCTTTAAATATACTGCCGGGGGGGGGGGGGGGGGGCTTAGTCTGCCTGTAAAGTGGCGCATCTGTACCGTGTATAGAATTTGCTGCAGCAAAAATGACATTTATAAAGCCAATAAAATTACATTTTTCCTGCAAGTTTTCTTTATTTTATAAACAGCTTGGGAAGCCGATCTGTATGATGAGGCCGCAATTTAGTGCGCTTGGAACAAGATTAGAGATTTTTGGGATAAATTCTGGTGTCTGTTTCGAAGTAGAAGTAACAGGTGCGGAAAAATTGGGCTTTGGGTGTTGGTGGTCCCTTCACACCATAACCCTATAGATGTAATCTTGATGAAAGCAAGAATTTGCCTTTCTGTCAAAAAATGAAATGATATGCACCTGCCAAACAGGTGTGGAAAAATTAGTCCTTAGGTGTTAATTGTGCCCATATATACCAAAAACCTATATCAAAAAAATTCTTCACAATAAAATCAACACCCATAAAGGTAGGCAGTCTTGAAAGTCTTGCACAAATTCCACATCTCCAAAACACTCAATCGGCAACATCGGCAACAGGGGCTTGATAGCTGCTGACAATCTAGGAATAATTCATGGATTAATGGATTAATGGATTAATGATTCAGTGAAGTCTATGGACAGATGTGCTCTTTTATCTGTCACAAAATCTCTAGCAGCACTGAATGTCTGTTCGGAAAGTATGCTGGATGCAGGGCAGCCCAGCAGCTTAATTGCATACTGGGCAAGTTCTGGCCAGTGGTCTATTCTCATAATTCAGTAACCCAGTGGATCATTACAACTGGAAAGCTCCAGAGATAAGCTCTAGATAAGCTCCCACCATATGATGCAGACGCTGCTGATGGGATGTGGAAGCTGACAGCCCTGAGCGCCGAGGACTAAATAAATTTTGAAATGCATTACTGAGGTGGCCCCCTTCTCCACTGCTCCTCTTTTGACCAACAAAAGCCTCAAAACTAGCCTTTCCATGATACTGTAACCTAGCAGAGTCTGGAAAGGCATTACATAAACTCCTTTTTAAGGTGTCCTTAAGATATTTCATCCTCTGCTCCCTCTGTGAGGACGGGATGAAATCTGAGACTTTCCTTGTAACGGTGGTCCAGGAGGGTTGCCAACCACTAGTGTTCCTTCTTCTTGATGCCACAAATTCTCGGGTCCTTTCGCAGGCTTTAAGAATAATGCCCCATACACACGAGCGGAATTTCTATCGGAAAAATCTTGGATGGTTTTTCCGACGGAATTCCGCTCAAGCTTGCCTTGCATACACACGGTCACACAAAAGTTCTCTGAACTTTCGACCGTCAAGAACGCGGTGACGTACAACACTATGACAAGCCGAGAAAATGAAGTTCAATGCTTCTGAGCATGCGTCGATTTGTTTCCGAGCATGCGTTTTTTTTTGCGCGTTGGAATTGCATACAGATGAATGGAATTTCTGTCAAGAACTTTTTCCGTCGGAAAAATAGAGAACCAGCTCTCAATCTTTTGCTGGCGGAAATTCAGACAGAAAAAGTTGGATGGAGCATACACAAAATAAATATCAGACTAAAAGCTCCCAACACACTTTTTTTGACGGAAATTCCGCTCGTGTGTACGGGGCATTAGGGAGCCCATGCACTGCAAGTTTACAGAAGCATGAGAAGCAGAGTTCTCGGGGTCACTGAGGATTACGGTATCTGGAACTGCCACCTCCCAGCCAGGAAATACTCAGGTATGCCATACTGACACAGGTACTCATTGATGGCCCTCTGCTGCATGTGCAGCCGCTGCAGCATTGCCAAAGTTGAGTTCCACCTGGTAGGCATGTCACAAATCAGGCGGCTTATGGGCAGGTGGAATTCCCGCTGAATTTGAGCTATCCGAGCACTGGCTGTGTATGACTGCCTGAAATGGCTACAGACTCTTCTGGTCTGCTTTAGCAGATCTTGCAACCCTGGGTATCTGTTTAAGAAATGCTGAACCACCAAATTGAGGACATGTGTCAATTTTCCCTTTATTATCAATGAACTGTATTTACTCTTTTTAAATCATAATGACAACAGAAACTACCCAAATGACCCTCATCAAAAGTTTACATACCCTGGGGATTTTGGCCTGATAACAGGCACACAAGTTGACACAAAGGGATTTGAATGGCTAATAAAGGTAATCATCCTTACCTGCGCTCTGTTTGCTTGTAATTAGTGTGTGTGCGTCTAAAAGGTTAATGAGTTGGGGGGGGGGGGCGTGCCCTGGAGAGCGATGGAGTAGGACATGGGTGAAGGGAGCTCCTTGCTGTTTATGCTGCATGATATCCTGAGCAAATCTCCGGACATATACAGACCCACAAAGCCTATCCAGACTACAGGGACCTAAGGGGGAACATGTCGCCGCCGAAAAAAGCTACAGACTCAGCAGATAAATTGGCTAAATACCGCCGTTTAGACAAAGACCAACAGGCCAAAGATGGAGCAGACACGAGTCAGGATGAGGAGCGCCATGCAGCAGATACAGCCAAAGTGCTGGATGCCATAGCCACACTACAGGGCACACTCACTGCAAAAATAGATGAGGTGAAGATTGATATCTCTCTGCTCCGACAAGACCTATCCAAATTGCAGGACAGGGTTACGGAGACAGAAACCTGCATTGGCGTAGCAGAGGATATCATACACCCCCCTGCAACATACCACGGAGGACACGCAGAGACAGATCCACCAGCTTCATTCCTGAACTTTAGAGACCGGGACAAAATAATGAGGCTGACGAGGGACAAAGGCAATATCCCTGTGGGCAACAGTCATGTGGCAGTCTTCCCTGACTTCTCCAATGAAGTGCAGAAAAGAAGATCCCAGTTCCAGGATGTAAAACGTTGCCTCCATGTGCTACATCTCAAATACATCCCATGTTGTTCCAGCAAGGCTGAAGAAGGCAGGCAAGTACAGTTTTTTGAAGACCCAGTAGCAGCTGCGGCCTGGCTAGACAGGAGAGAGAGACCAGCCTAGGAGACACACAGATTGAATGCCAGAATGAGTACTAACGATGCACCCCTGAATACAGCCTTACTCTCCCCCCCCCACTGTCCCCTATCTTTCCACTGCATATCCCTATCTGCTCCTACATGCATCCAGAAATGCTGGGACTGAGACTGTGCAGGGGAGAAGGGCACAGGATTTTTCCAAATACTGTAAACGGTGTCATACACACTGGGGATTATACACATGACACTCTCTATACCTGCCATAGGACTGGCGGAAATGCCTTCCGAATATCCCCTCATGTTATCCAATTCTCTCAGACCCCTGGATTTTTCTGCCCCATCAATCAATGGAGACATCAATGCCCTACCACTAGAGCATACACATGCCACTCTACTAGTCATGGAACTATGTCCAGAATTGATTATATCCTAGTATCCAAAACCCTCCTACCCAAAGTCGTGGGATCGGGATTAGCACCTAGAGCACTATCAGACCACTCCCCATGCTGGCTGCTGGCATCACTTCTGGGGACAGCACCCAAGCAAATGTGAAGGCTAAACCCATACCGGATATTAGTACTAACGGAACATGATGCCATAGCAAGGGAACTGCAATATTTCTATATTGCAGTTGAGTTTGCATTCAATAAATCTGGCCTTTTCCAATTAAAAAAAAAAAGGTCAATGAGTTTCTGGACTCCTGCGAGCCCCTTGCATCTTTCATCCAGTGCTGCACTGACGTTTCTGGATTCTGAATCATGGGGAAAGCAAAAGAATGTTCACCGATTTATGTGGGACATTATATTATTATATGTATGTACACATACAGTACGATGACGATGATTGACGATGGTTGATTTGTCCGAGCCAACTGAATTTTAACATACATATAATAATATAATGTCCCACATAAATCGGTGAACATATTACAACAAAAGGATCTGTGGGAAAGGGTAGTTGAACTGTATAAAACAGGAAAGGGATATAAAAAGATATGCAAGAAATTAAGAATACCAATCAGCAGTGTTCGAACTCTAATCAAGAAGTGGAAAATGAGGGGTTCTGTTGAAACCAAACTACGGTCAGGCAGACCAACTAAAATTTCATCCACAACTGCCAGGAAAAATGTTTGGTATGCAAAGAAAAACCCACAAATAACTTCAGGTGAAATACAGGACTCTCTGAAAACATGTGGTGTGGCTGTTTCAAGATGCACAATAAGGAGGCACTTGAAGAAAGATGGGCTGCATGGTCGAGTCGCCAGAAGAAAGCCATTACTACGCAAATGCCACAAAGTATCCCGCTTACAATATGCCAAACAGCACAGAGACAAACCTTCTGGCACAAAGTAATTTGGAGTGATAAGACCAAAATTGAGCTTTTTGACCACAACCATAAACGCTACATTTGGAGAGGAGTCAACAAGGCCTATGATGAAAGGTACACCATTCCTACTGTGAAACATGGAGGTGGATCGCAGATGTTTTGGGGTTGTGTGAGCTACAAAGGCACAGTGAAATTTGGTCAAAGTGATGGCAAGATGAATGCAGTATGTTATCAAAATACTGAAGGAACATTTGCATTCATCAGCCAGGAAGCTGCGCATGTGACGTACTTTGACATTCCAACATAACAATGATCCAAAACACAAGGCCAAGTCGACCTGTCATTGGCTACAGCAGAATAAAGTGAAGGCTCTGGAGTGGCCATCTCAGTCTCCTGACCTCAATATCATTGAGCCACTCTGGGGAGATCTCAAACGTGCAGTTCATGCAAGACAGCCCAAGAATTTACAGGAACTGGAGGCTTTTTCCACAAATACCACAAAAGACTTCAAGCTATCATTGATGTTAAAGGGGCAATACACAGTATTAAGAACGGGGTATGTAAACTTTTGATCAGGGTCATTTGGGTAGTTCCTGTTGTCATTATGATTTAAAAATAGTAAACATAGTTAATTGATAATAAATGACTTCAGCCAAACACTGAACCAACTAACAAATGAACTAACCATGAGTGAAAGAAAAGTTTTTGTGTTATCATTCATATTCTCAGAAAAATGGCCAAGAAATCATAAATTCTGTCAGGGTATGTAAACTTATAAACACTACTGTACAGTGCCTTAAAAAGTATTCATAACCCTTGAAATTTTCCACATTTTGTCACGATACAACCAAAAACTTAAATGAATTTTATTTGGATTTTATGTGATAGACCAACACAAAGTGGCACATAATTTGTCAAGTGGAAGGCAAATGATACATTTTTTTTACAAATAAATATCTGAAAAGATTGGCGTGCATTTGTATACACTCTGATACCCCTAAAGATTTCCTTAAGATCTAGTGGAACCAATTGCCTTCAGAAATCACCTAATTAGTAAATAGAGTTCACCTGTCTGTAGTTTAATCTCAGTATAAATACAGCTGTTCTGTGAAGCCCTCAGAGGTTTTTTTAGAGAACCTTAGTGAACAAACAGCAACATGAAGGCCAAGGAACACTCCAGGGAGGTCAGGGATAATGTTGTGGAGAAGTTTAAAGCAGCATTGAACATCTCACGGAGCACTGTTCAATCCATCATCCGAAAATGGAAAGAGTATGGCACAGCTGCAAACCTACCGAGACATGACTGTCCACCTAAACTGACAGGCCAGGCAGGTAGAACATTATTTAGAGAAGCAGCTAAGAGGCCCATGGTAACTCTGGAGGAGCTGCAGAGATCCACAGCTCAGGTGGGAGAATCTGTCCACAGGACAACTATTAGTTGTGCACTCCACAAATCTGGCCTTTATGGAAGAGTGAGAAAGCCATTGTTGAAAGAAAGCCATTGTCTGGTAGAGACATACCCAAAAAGACTTGCAGTTGTAATTGCAGCGAAAGGTGGTTCTACAAAGTATTAACTCAGGGGGGCTGAATACAAATGCATGCTACACTTTTCATATATTTATTCGTAAAAAACTTTTAAAACCATTTATCATTTTCCTTCCACTTCACAATCATGTGCCACTTTGTGTTGGTCTTTCACATAAAATACATTTACATTTTTGGTTGTAACATGACAAAAATTGTTGAAAATTTCAAGGGGTGTGAATACTTTTTCAAGACACTGTAAGAAGGTGTAGAACCACATTCAAATATCACAACATCCCTATTCGTTCCCCTTGAAAAAAGGGACAGCACGTGATAGTGACTACCAGGCCCTACTACCTATACCTCACATTCCTCTCTCTCACCCTCTTGCCCTTCTTTCTCCCCTCTCTGCCATCTCCCATCCACCACCTTCTGCACACAGCAGGCTTTTTATCTTAATGCATTAAGATAAAAAAACCTTCTGACTGTAAAACAACTTTAATTCTCCCACCCACCCATTGACCATACCCTTGAGAGAGAGAGGACAGTTTGGGGGGGGGGGGGGGGGGGGAAGTAACTCACCATCAAGAGCAAAGGATAAGTCCAGCCTGAGCTTTTTAGGCTGGGCTTCTCCTCAGGGTCACAGGAGTGCAATTCGTTTTGCACTCCTGTGACCCGTTTTCAGCGGAGAGCGGTCTGAAGTGCGCTCTCCGCTGACGTCACGAGGATCAGTCGAGGCTTAGGACTAATGAAATATGGACCGCCAGCTGCCTTCACTGATGGCAGTCTCAGCATCTCAGCGAGGAGCTGAGACACTGAGATGGCCGCTCCCTGCCCCTCCACAGCTCAGCTCAGTGCTCCAGTGAGCCATCTGCGGTGTTCGGTGGCTTGGTTCTCAGTGAAGAGGCGGCGGGGGACAGATGCAACATCGGTAAGTATGATTATGAAAAAAAAATACCTCTCTTTTAATGTTCTCTCTAAAAACCCAGGCTGACCTCTCTCCTTTTCTTACCGCTACCTCTTTTTCCTGTTATGGGGATTCCTCTGCCTCTCCCTCCCATCATCCAAAACATTTTCATTATCTACAGTATCTTATATAAACCAAAGACTGTTTAAATTCAATCCAGCTACTCCAGATTTCATAAAATCTTATATAGAAATCACTGTGGACATGCATCAGTTCCTTCATTAATCTAGTTTTATCTACTGCTTTGAACCAGTTTGTCATTGGTATTTTCTTTGATTTTCAGTATTTCAGGATTAATGCTTTTGCTGCGTCCAACAAAAATGGTTGGAGAGAAGGCAGGTACAGGCAGGCTGGATCATACACAGGCGAGCAAGTCAGCAACTGATGCAGAGGCTGGAGCGGAATCAGGGTACAGGCCGGATCGGGAACAGGTTGGCAGTGAGGTAGCAGAAGGAGCAGGCAGGTGCAGAGTCAGAGACAAGCCAAGGTGCAGATAGCAGGGGACGTCAGGAACAAGCTGGGTCAAACAACTTGAACAGGTATCAGGCAACAGATAGCAAGGACACACTGGGAACGCTGTAGAGCAGACAGCATTGATTCTGGGTGCTGACACAGTTTAAATAGTCCATTTGGGGCCATGAACTGTCACAGGGTGTGCACGCGCACGTGCGCACCAGTGCGCGCAGGCACACCAGCGGTATTCTTCTTACAGGAATTGAAAGCTCAGGACATTTTCTGTGGCCACCATCTTGGCTGCTGGCATGCCCTTCCTGACACTTTCTCTATATAAAGGGATGTGATTGGACAGTACCACCATATATGGGCATGCGTTCCCTCACCACCACACTCTCTCCAACATTTCGATGATGTCATTGAGAAAGTGTAATTAAATTGAAAAGGTCAAATATTAGGCCCCTTTCACACTGGGGCGGGAGGTGCGTCGGTGGTAAAGGGCCGCTTTTATTAGCGGCGGTATTTGGCCGCTAGCGTGGGGCAGTTTTAACCCCCGCTAGAGGCCGAGAAAGTTAAAAACCACCGCAAAGCGGTGCTTTGCCGGCGGTATAGCCGCGCTGCCCCATTGCTTTCAATGGGCAGGAGCGGTGGAGGAGTGGTAGACACACCACTCCTTCACCGCTCCAAAGATGCAGCTAGCAGGACTTTTTTTCCCGTCCTGCCAGCGCACCGCTCCAGTGTGAAAGCCCTCACACTTTCACCCTGGAGAAACAGCAGTGGCTGTTTCAGGTTGGTTTGCAGGCGCTATTTTTAGCGCAATAGCGCCTGCAAACAGCCCCAGTGCGAAAGGGGTCTTAGAACAAACGATATTCTTTTATTTAATGCTCCAAATAACAAATGTATACAAAATACAATTTAAAATGAACTTGGACAAGTATTTTAGAGCCCTTTCACACTGGGGTGGGGGCGGCGTTGGCGGTAAAACGCCGCTATTATTAGCGGTGTTTTACCGTCGGTATGCGGCCGCTAGTGGGGCGGTTTTACCCCCCGCTAGCGGCCGAGAAAGGGTTAAATACCACCGCAAAGCGCCTCTGCAGAGGCGCTTTGCCAGCGGTATAGCCGCGCCGTCCCATTGATTTCAATGGGCAGGAGCGGTAAAGGAGCGGTATACACACCGCTCCTTCACCGCTCCGAAGATGCTGCTGGCAGGACTTTTTTTACCGTCCTGCCAGCGCATCGCTCCAGTGTGAAAGCCCTCGGGGCTTTCACACTGGAATGAAAGTAGCGGCACTTTCGGGTCGGTTTGCAGGCGCTATTATTAGCGCAATAGCGCCTGCAAACCGCCCCAGTGTGCAAGGGCTCTTAAAGAAAACATACAAACTGGCATCCTCCTGTATGAACAAAAATTGCTTTTAAAGTACTAGATACACAACACAAGGATAAAATACAAAGTTACATAGTTATGCCCCGTACACACGGTCGGATTTTCCGATGGAAAATGTCCGATCGGAGCGTGTTGTCGGAAATTCCGACTGTGTGTGGGCTCCATCGGACATTTTCCATCGGATTTTCCGACACATAAAGTTTGAGAGCAGGCTATAAAATTTTCCGACAACAAACTCCGTTGTCGGAAATTCCGATCGTGTGTACACAAATCCGACGGACAAAGTGCCACACATGCTCAGAATAAATAAAGAGATGAAAGTTATTGGCCACTGCCCTGTTTATAGTCCCGACGTACGTGTTTTACGTCACCGCGTTCAGAACGATCGGATTTTCCGACAACTTTGTGTGACCGTGTGTATGCAAGACAAGTTTGAGCCAACATCCGTCGGAAAAAATCCTAGGATTTTGTTGTCGGAATGTCCGATCAATGTCCGACCGTGTGTACGGGGCATAAGTCTGGTTAAAAAAAGACACAAGTTATTTTTTTTTTACCTTTTTATTGGTAGAACTAGATTCTAGTTCAACTAATAAAAAGGAAAAGAAATCCTAAAAAAAAAATAAAGAAATCATACCATCCTATATACACAACCCTATACCCATAGTTGATCCAGAGAAAGGCAAAAAAAAACAAAACAGCAAAGAGGCAATCGGATATATCCTGGATCAATTTCACTTATAAATGTTAGTATATTATGTACATTTAGGAAATAGTCCAGGCCTTTTTTTAACCACTTCACCTCCAGAAGGTTTACCCCCTTCATGACCAGGCTATTTTTTGCGACACTGTACCCAAATAAAATGTATGTCCTTTTTTTTGTCAAAAATAGAGGTTTCTTTTGGTGATATTTGATCACCTCTGCGTTTTTTTTTTGCGCTAGAAACAAAGAATGACCAAAAATTAAAAAAAAAACAAAAAACATTTTTTTTTTTTTTTACTTTCTGATCTAAAACACACCCAGTAAAAAAATGTAACAAATCAAATTTCCTTGTCAAAAGAAGTTTATTGAGTATACAATGTTATAAAGATACATAAAGTAAGTTTACAAGGATCTATAAAGTAAGCTCATTGTTTTACAGTAGGGTTTATATAGGTAAATATCATGAAATTTCAAATATTAAACATTGGGTTCACGTAAACCTAAATTAAAGATATATATCATTTCCTTAGTTACTTTTGTAGGTATTTAAATGATTTATACCTACTATACATATTGTTTACAAGTAGAGTGTATATAGGTCAAATAAATTCTGATAATGAGCTTTAATCGTAAGGTGGAGAAAAGGAAAGAGAAAGAAGAAAAAGGGTTGAAAGGTAGAGGTATGGTCCACAAGGTTGTCCCGCTCGTCAGTTTATTATTCTTTTTAGTTCTCTTTGAAGCCTTAGAATGGGTGTCTCTGTAAGTCATTTAATCTGTTACCATGGCAACAGGACAGAGTCATTGAAGTTTGACAGGAACTGTTGTTTTATCCAAGGATGCCAAAGTTTTTCAAATTTTGGAATTTGATTTTGATCGATGGCTACCATCTTAGCATGGGACATTGTATTATTCATTCTGTGAATTGTTTCTGCTAGTACCAATGTAGGAGATTTCCATGCCTTGGCCACTGTTTGTTTTGCAGCCGTTATTAGTTGGATCATAAGTTTGAATTGAGAGAGTGTTAACCATTCCGGTTTTAGATTAAGTAAAGTTAAATATGGATCTGGTTGTATTATTTTTTTAAATATTTTAGATGCAATCACGAAGACTTCCTTCCAGAAGGTTTGAATTACTGGGCACGTCCACCATATGTGTAAATATGTGCCTATTTCTGGGCATCCTCGAAAACAAAGAGCTGAGGTATTAGGTGAATATTTTGCCACTCTAGCGGGTACAAGGTAATAGCGAGTTAGGACTTTATAATTTGTCTCCAGTGCTAAGATGTTGGGTGAAGATGACTTAGATGTGAGCCATATGTTAGACCAGTCCGTGTCTTCTAAAGTTCGTCCCAGGTCCTCCTCCCACCTCTGAACGTAAGAGGGTCTATTAAGATTTACTACTCCATATAATTGATTATAAAGTGATGAAATTGTACCTTTAGCAAATGGATCTTTTGTACAGATTGATTCAAAAATGGATAATTGGGATAATGGTGTATCCCCCTTTAGGAATGGTGTATAGAAATTTTTGATTTGGAGATATCTAAATATCTCAGAGTTTGGTAGATCATATTTTTCTCTAAGTGATGGGAATGAAAGGAATGATTTAGATGCTATGAAGTCATTTAGTGTCTGAATGCCTGATGTTGTCCAAGCTTTAAAAGAATTTGGGTAGATCCATGCCGGATAAAAGGCCGGATTTCTGATAAAAGAAAGGAGAGGATTGTGTGGAGATTGTAACTGATATTTGGTTTTTAGTTTATCCCAGAGAGATAAGAAGTGTTTAGTTATGGGATTATGAATTTTAAAGCGGTCTTTAGGATCAAGCCATAATAAATTTGATATTAATAGAGGGTCATTTTCTGAAGCCTCTATAAATACCCATAATGGGATTTCCTGTTTTGCATGGTATTTGGACAGACTGGCCAAATGTGCTGCTCTGTAGTAGTTAGTAAATATAGGGTATCCCAGGCCTCCTTTATTTTTGGGAAGATGTAGTGTGTGTATAGGTATACGTGGTTTAGAAGAGCCCCATATAAACGAAGTTGCTCTTTTTTGTACTATTCTCAAAAAATAGGAAGGAATTGGAATAGGGAATAGGGAGATAAAGCAATTTGGGTAGAATAGTCATTTTGATTGCATTAATCTTCCCTATCCAGGATAAAGGAAGTTGCGACCATTGTTTTATTAGATTTGTGATCTGTCTTAATACAGGAGGATAATTGGTTGAGAATAAGTCAGAATGAGATGCTGTTAAATGAATTCCAAGATATGGGATTGATTTTTCTGCCCATGTGAATGGGAGTGCAGCCCTAGCCGGGATCAATTCCATGTTTGTGAGTGAAATATTAAGCACTAGGCATTTCTTAGGATTAATCATAAGGCCGGATAGGGCTGCAAATCCATCAAGAGCTGGTATTAAGTTAGGACCAGAGACCTGTGGTGATGATAGAAAAAGTAATATATCGTCTGCAAATATACATAATTTGTGTGTAATACCTCCTACTTCAATGCCAGTTATAGTTTGGTTTGTTCTGATGTATTGGGCCATGGGTTCGAGTATAAGGGCAAATAATAAGGGAGATAATGGGCAACCCTGTCGGGTACCTCTTTCGATATTAAAGGCTTCAGATTTGTATCCAGCATATTTTATATAGGCTTTGGGTTTATTATATAGCAACAAAGGGGGGTGACCAAACAGTTTTAGGCAAGGGAGCCGTGCCACGTCCAATAGTCTATAGACAAAAAGCAAAAGGGTTCCCCTAGGTGGACTTTACTGGCACTTGCAAAAGTAAGGAGTAATAAAGTGTATAGAGGATAAGGAGCAATATAAAAAAGATTTAAATTTTATTCAAAATCACAGGTACATTGAGATAAAAACAAGCAGTAAATGTATGGACTAACATAGTAAAAACTACATAATAGCCATCATAAGCAATTAGGACAAAACAAATGTGATGAAAGAAGCTCTTCTCAGGCCCTACGCGTTTCGGGGTACTTAATATCTGTACAATCCTTCTTCAGGGGCATAATCAGAGAGAGATGTTTATCTAGGCTGAGAATGTTTGCTTATTTGCTTGAGAAGAACTTATTGTTCTAAAAACAAGAAGAGTCATGGAGGAAGGGCATGGTGTGGCAAGAAGTTAAGTACATATTGTAACTGGTGTAAACCAGAGTATTTAAATAATGATGAATGCAGGTTGGTGGGCTGCAGTCACCATGGGGGGAATTTTTTGGCAACACTCCCGTCTCGCCCGACCAATGCGCGTACAAATCAGAGCGGCGTGCTGAGGTCACAGGAAGGCGCCCCTTGAAAGGAGTGTGATGACAGCCTCACAGCCAAGCGTCCAGAGAGTGTAACGTCTAGTCTGTAACGTTACACTCTCTGGACGCTTGGCTGTGAGGCTGTCATCACACTCCTTTCAAGGGGCGCCTTCCTGTGACCTCAGCACGCCGCTCTGATTTGTACGCGCATTGGTCGGGCGAGACGGGAGTGTTGCCAAAAAATTCCCCCCATGGTGACTGCAGCCCACCAACCTGCATTCATCATTATTTAAATACTCTGGTTTACACCAGTTACAATATGTACTTAACTTCTTGCCACACCATGCCCTTCCTCCATGACTCTTCTTGTTTTTAGAACAATAAGTTCTTCTCAAGCAAATAAGCAAACATTCTCAGCCTAGATGAACATCTCTCTCTGATTATGCCCCTGAAGAAGGATTGTACAGATATTAAGTACCCCGAAACGCGTAGGGCCTGAGAAGAGCTTCTTTCATCACATTTGTTTTGTCCTAATTGCTTATGATGGCTATTATGTAGTTTTTACTATGTTAGTCCATACATTTACTGCTTGTTTTTATCTCAATGTACCTGTGATTTTGAATAAAATTTAAATCTTTTTTATATTGCTCCTTATCCTCTATACACTTTATTACTCCTTACTTTTGCAAGTGCCAGTAAAGTCCACCTAGGGGAACCCTTTTGCTTTTTGGGTTTATTATATAATGCTTTGATCCATGTTAAAAAGTGGGGTCCAAAACCCCATTTTTGTAATGAATATTGCATATATTGCCAGGATACTGTGTCAAATGCCCTCTTAATATCGAGAGATAGAAAACATAAAGGGATTTTCTGTTTTTTAGCAATATGTGCCAATAACACTGCCCTGTGTATATTATCGCCTGCCTGTCTATTTGGCATGAAGCCTACTTGATCTCTATGTATTAATTTTCCTATAATGCTATTGAGGCGTTTTGCTATTATTTTTGCTAATAATTTAATATCGAGGTTTAACAGAGAGATAGGCCGATAATTCACACAGGAAGTATCATCAGAAAGGGGTTTTGGGATCATACAAACAATTGCCATTAGTGTTTCTTGCCGAAAAGAATGTCCATCTAGAAGTTTGTTAAAAGTTTCAGTGAGAATGGGAGAGAGTATTTCTGAGAATGTTTTATAGTATAAAGCCGAGTAGCCGTCTGGGCCTAGTCTTTTGTTAAGTTTTAGGTCTTTTATGGCGTTAGCAACTTCATCTATAGTTATAGGCTCATCCAAACTGCTTTTTTGATTCTGAGATAACTCAGGTAAGGTTATTTTTGAGAAGAAGGATTCAGCCTCTGTAGGATTAAATTCATTGTTTGTCTTGTATAAAGTTGCGAGATGTGAGTGAAATTTATGGACTATTTTAACTGGATTACAAGTGTAAACATTTTTTGATAATTTCAAACGTATTGGTTTGAAAGATTTGTTAGTTGAATTTAATGCCCGAGCCAAATATGTACCTGGTTTGTTTGTATTCATGTAGAAATTGTGTTTGGAGCGTTTGAGGGATTTATCAACTGACTCAGTGAGAAATAGTTCGTATTCCAATCTAGATTTTTCCAGATGAGATTTTGTACTCTGAGATGGATTATCTTGAAATGATATGTAGGCTGCATTAAAATTGAGTTCTAGTTTTTTTGCTAGATTTTTGCGTTCCCGTTTAAATAGTGCCATTTGTCTTTGTATTGTACCACGCAAGACAGGCTTATGAGCTTCCCACAGTGTTATTGGGGAGATGTCTGTTGTATTATTAATTGATATGTATTCCTTTAAAGCTTGTTCAATGGCCATCTGATGTAGTGGGTGTTTAAGCATTATGTCCGGTAAGTACCACGTTGGGTCATGCGCTTTTGGTATGGCTGAGGCTATAGTAGTGTATACTGCATTATGGTCAGACCACGGAATCGGAATTATATCTGATGCAATCATTTCTGGTATCATTCCTATTGTTAGAAAAATATGATCTATTCTGGTGAAGGTTTGATGAGGGTGCGAGAAATAAGTGAATTTCTTTTTCATTGGGTTACTTTCTCTCCACGAATCTACCAGATTGTATTTGGAAAGAAGTTGAGAAAAAGGTAATCTAGAGGTTATTTTGGATGGTGTAAAAGGTGATTTATCTAGAAATGGGAGGAGGACCTGGTTTGAATCCCCACACATTATCACTGTTCCTATTTTGTGTGTATTAATCACTTGTAATATATGTGAGAGGAATGGTGTAGGTTGTTTGTTAGGAGCGTAGTAGGAAATCACCGTGATTGCTGTATCCATTATATAACCCATGAGTATCAGGTATCTACCTTCTGGGTCTTTAATTTCTGATGATAAGGTGAATGGTGTGGATCGGTGAAATGCAATTAGAGTTCCCCTTTGCTTGGTACAGGCAGATGCCGTGTAAATTTGTTGATAAAAAGGAGAAATATATTTTGGAGTAGAATCTTTGGTGAAGTGTGTTTCTTGGAGGCATACTATGTGAGCCTTCTTGTTATGGAAAGTACGGAAGGCTTTGGTCCTTTTTTGAGGGACATTTATTCCCTGAACATTCAGGGAAAGTATATTCAGTGGTGCCATGGCAACAGATCAAATAGTTTTGACTTACTTTTTGTTATGCAGAGCTGACTGCGCAGATCAACCTGTGTGGACTGAAGAGATGAATAGATAGAAAAGAAACCAGTGAATTCTGGAGTAAAGAGTAAACAAAAAACATGAGATTAGATGATACATTGTATAAATTATTTTTTGCAAGTAATCACAATTTACCCGTGAAAGAGAATAAATATCTCTCTCAGGGGAATAAGTGCCTTCGTCACACTCCCACATAATATGGTTGGCAGAATGAGGAGGGCTAATGGGGGTACACGGATCTTCCGCTTACAGGAGAGAAGTGCTATGTCAAAAGACATCAAAATGATGTTTCATTAATTGGAGTGCAGAATATAGTTTATGTTGAAATTATTTATTCCAGGGTGGTTGTATATGGTTAGTCTTGCCCTAGGCTAAATAATTCAGTTAGAAAGGTACTGTTAATAACTTTGGTATTGATGAAGATAGTTTGAATTATTTTGGGATTTTAACCCTTTTAGAGTAAACAATTACATATTTTATTCATATGTAACTGTTTAGATATGTTAACTCATAAAATTGAGGTTGTATTGCTTCAGATTAGAATAAACAAAAACATAATTCTAGGAACTAGTTAGGTAATAATATATTTGTTTTAAGAAAAGAAAGAAAAAGCTTCCATTACTTCTGGATTATTGAACATATTTGTCCTAAAAAGTAATAAATCTATTGTTATTACCTGATAATATATAACTGAACAAGAATTTTCTTATTTCACTTATATATTCTAAGGCTATATGAATCAGAAGTAATAAGAAATATAACTGGAATGTAACATGATCCCACACAGTGTGTGACTATCAGAATGCAGTTACATTCAGTTATAAATACAGGTTTTTTATAGAGAACCATCTCTTAGTATAATAAATGAAGAGATATCAGGAATTAGGATGTCAGTCCATTGAATCTTCTTGGTCCATGGATGATGTGGCATAATGGCCTCTTTGCGAGAATGATGATTCCCATTTTGTTCTGAAATTTTCCGAGTGCTGCCTGAAGGTGAAGATGATGCCATTCTTCTGCGTGTGGGAGAGTTGCTGCTTGTGGGTTCTGTCAGATTTAATTTTAAAAGGGTTTGTTGTAGTTCATCTGCTGATCTGCTTCTGTAAATTGTACCTTGGTAGTTAAATCTGACTGAAAAGGGGAAGCCCCATTGATACATAATGTTGTGGCGTTGCAGTTCCATTAGTTGGGGTTTCATGGATCGTCTTTTAGTAATAGTAAGTTGGGATAGGTCAGCAAAAATTTGATAATTGTGTCCTTGAAAATTAAGTTCCTTTTTTTCTCTTGCAGCAATTAGTATTTGTTCTTTCGTTCTGTAATAATGACATTTTGTGATTATATCACGTGGGGGTCCATCTTTCTTTTTGGCTGTGAGGGCTCTGTGTACTCTGTCCAGTTCTAAACCTTCAATAGGGATATCTGGCTTTAGTTCTTGTAATAGAGCAGTAATAGTAGATTGCAGGTCTGTCACAGTTTCGGGTATTCCCCTTATGCGCAAGTTTGAACGTCTGGCTCTATTTTCGTAATCTTTGAGCTTAGTTTGAAGTATTAAATTCTCTTCTTTTAATTGTTCCAATTCTCTTATATTTACTTGGGTTGTAATTTCAATTTCATCCATTTTTATTTCTAGGGCTGCGGTGCGGTTTCCCAGCTCTCTTATTTCTTTGGTTAGGCTTTTTGTTATTTGGTCTGAGGTTTGTTTTAAAGCCTTATGAAGCATCTTTTCAAATTGTAATAATATTACTGGGGATGCTGAGGAGGCTTGTGGAGAAGTTTGTGAGAGGATTTGTTCTGTATCTGACTCAAATGGAGAGTCTTGCTGTGACATTTTCTGTCTGTGAGAGCGCCCTGATGCTGTATCTTGTGAGGTGACTGGAGCTGCTTTAGTTGCAGTGAGTGCCTGTGAGCTCTTTGTGAGGTGATTTTTATTTCTGCCACGGTTTCCTCCCAGTACCATATTTCCTGCCCAAACTTTCACAGTTTGTTCCCTGGGGCAAAAAGGTTCAAATGGATACCTTTTGAGCCTGCAGGCTCCGCTTTGTCCTTCTCTTCTCTCCTCAGCAGTGCGGAGCTCTAACAATGCATGTCTGCTCCGCTAGGCTCCACCCATCTCCCCTCCAGAAATCAAATTTCTTCATCAATTTAGGCCAATATGCATTCTGCTACATATTTTTGGTAAAAAAAAAATCCCAATAAGCGTATATTGATTAGTCTGTGCAAAAGTTATAGTGTCTACAAACTATGGGATATTTTTATGCTAGTAATGGTGGCGACCAGCGACTTATAGCGGGGTTGCGATATTGCGGCAGACAAATCGGACACCTAATACTTTTGACACTTTTTTGGGGACCAGTGACATTTTTACAGTGATCAGTGCTAAAAATATGCACTGTCACTGTACTAACGACACTGTCTGGGAAGGGGTTAACATCAGGGACGATCAAAGGGTTAAATGTGGGCCTAGCTAATGTTTCAGTGTAGTGGGGGAGGTGCTTTTACTAGTGGAAGACATGGATCCGTATTTCTGCTTTACAAAAACACAGGATCCATGTCTTCCTTACTGACAGAATGACAATCTGCCATGTTTACATAGGCAGACTGGCATTCTGTCAGTGTACCAAACGATTGGCAGGTCCTGGCGGACATCACAGCGGGAGTGATCCGCTTCCAGCGTGCACTCGCGCCCAAACCTCAGAAGTGCAGAATCACGTATATACGTGTAGTGTGAAGAAATACAGTAGACAGTTTTTGACAAGTCTTTTATTAAAAATATCTTCTTCTTCCCCGTGTCTTCCTCCATCTTCTCCCTCATCTTCCTCCTCTGGGCTTCTCCTTCTCCGGCTTCTTCTTCTTTCTCCTGTCATCATTGTCTGGTGTTCTTCTTCCTCTGCGGCCGATGACCCTCCTCTGATGCTGCTTCCCGCTGATCTGTCCGCGCTGATGTCAAGCATTTCTTAGATAACGATGGGGGCATGGCCATCGAAAGAAGAGCGGAAGAAGAAGCAGGAGAAGCCCGGGAGGAGGAAGATGCAGGAGAAGATGGAGGAAGACCGGAGGAAAAAGCGGGGAAGAAGAAGATATTTTTAATAAAAAGCTGCAGAGCCCCCCCTGCCCCAAACAGGGCCGATCCTAGGGTCACAGACGCCTGGGTGCAGAAATATTTCTGGTGCCCCCACGTGGGCGTGGTCATCTTTACCAACTCCTCCCCTTTACAAATGTTACTATGGCAACGACTCAAACACAGAGATGCTCCCCTAAGAAGTCTTCGTTACTCTAGGATCCTCCCATGATCTTTTAACAATAAAGAAAATACAGGAAGAGCGTACACTAATGAGACCTGGAGGGGAGTCTCTCTGATGCACACAGAGATGGCTTCTGTTAGAGAGCCTGTTAGAAAGAGCCCCCAGACATAGTACAGGAGATGGTCAGAGACTGGAGATATAATACAGGAGATGGTCAGAGACTGCAGACATAGTACAGGAGACGGTCAGAGACTGCAGACATGATACAAGAGATGGTCAGAGACTGCAAACATGATACAAGAGATGGTCAGAGACTGCAGACATGTTACAAGAGATGGTCAGAGACTGCAGTTCCTATGGACGTTAGTAAATAATGGCCGATCGGCCCTCTCACCTGACCCAGCGATACAGCAACAACGGTTCCTCTGATCAGGAGTCAGCTCACTCTAAATTGCCCGTGGCGAGTCCGCCGAGTAGCACCCAGATCTGTATTCTGGCAATGACTCCATTCCTTTCTCCACCTGGGATGGCGCTAGGCTGTGTGGCTTTCCTTCATGTGGCGCAGGGCAGTGGGGTTCTCTCTCTGATGATGTTCCCTCAGCACTATCCTCTCCCTCTGGAGTCCTGGGTGTACTTCCCTGAAAGCTTTCCCGGGCTCCTGGCTCTCTCTCTCCCATTCAGCTGAGCATGCTGTGTGGGCTGCAGTTTCCGTGTTACAGTGGGGCTGCCAGTCCTTGGGACTACATATCCCACAATCCTCTTCTTTGCTCCATTTTTTTTTCTTCCCTGGCCGATATTAAGGCGGGGGAAGAAACAGTGCGCCGCTCACTAGTACAGCAGCGCGTGTGAAGAGGAGAGGGGTGTCACCCGGTGCGGTAAAACATGGTATCATCCCCCCTCCAACAACTATAGTCGCCCCTCAGTACAGACCCTCCACCACTAAGTATAGACCCCCCTCCATCAGTGCAGACCCCCCACTAAGTATAAACCCCTCCCTCAGTACAGACCCCCCAGGACAAAACGCCCCTCTCTATCAGTATAGACCCCCCTCAGGACAAACCAACCACCCCTCTATTAGTACAGACCCCCCCTCAGGACAAACCACCCCCCCTCCATTAGTACAGAACCACCCCCTCCATTAGTACAGACCCCTGCAGAACAAACCACCCCCCTACATTAGTACAGAACCACCCCTCCTACATTAGTACAGACCCCCCTGAACAAACCACCCCCCTCCATTAGTACAGACCCCCCTCAGGACAGACCACCCCCCTCCATTAGTACAGACCCCCTCAGGACAAACCACCCCCCTCCATTAGTACAGAACCACCTCCTCCATTAGTACAGACCCCCCCAAAACAACCCCCCCCTCAATTAGTAAAGACCCCCAGAACAAACCACCCCCATTAGTACAGACCCACAGGACAAACCACCCCGTCTACATTAGTACAGACCCCCCAGGACAAACCACCCCCCCTCCATTAGTACAGACCCCCCAGGACTAACCACCCCCCTCCATTAGTACAGACCCCCCCTGGACAAATCACCCCCCCTCCATTAGTACAGACCCCCCCAGGACATACCACCCCCCCTCCATTAGTACAGACCCCCCCAGGACAAACCACCCCCCTCCATTAGTACAGACCCCTCCAGAACAAACCACCCACCTTCATTAGTACAGACCCCCACAGAACAAACCACCCCCCCTACATTAGTACAGACCCCCCACGACAACTCCCCCCTCCATTAGTATAGACCCCCCCAGGACAAACTCCCCTCCATTAGTATAGACCCCCCTCAGGACAACCCCCCTCCATTAGTATAGACCCCCCAGGAAAAACCACCCCCCTCCATTAGTATAGACCCCCCCAGGACAACCCCCCTCCTCCATTAGTATAGACCCCCCCAGGACAACCCCCCTCCTCCATTATTATAGACCCCCGATAAACCACCCCCTCCATTGAGCTAATTAAAAAACACCTGGGCGGCAGCTGAAGATGACAGTGTGCAGCCGCGCCGCCCGGGTGGAGAACAGAGCATGTCAGGCTTGGGCAGCAGGCGGGAGTGAGACACAGGAGGAGGAGAACTGTCTGCAACACGGGCACGGACCGCCCCCCCCCCCCCGTGATGTCACTTCGCGGCTGGTCTCTCTGCACACAGAGACACAGCCGCTCCGATCTCCAGCTATCTCCGCTCTCCTCTGACAGGAGGAGGTAGGGGGGACGGGCTTCGCTTCAGCAAAAAATAAAGCGGCGGCGGCTGCGGTGACCAGCAGAGAGAGCCGCCTACGGACAAGGAGAGGAGGAGAAGGAGGGAGGGGAGCACTGTGGCACTGCAGCACCCCCACCTCTGTGGCGCCCGGGTGCACTGCACCCCATGCACCCCGTCCAGGATCGGCCCTGGCCCCAAAGCACCCACCCCCCATGTTGAGGGCATGTGGCCTGGTATGGTTCAGGAGGGGGGGCACTCACTCGCCCCCCTTTCTTGACCTGACGAGCTGCATGCTCGGATAGGGGTCTGTTATGTATTTTGGGGGGCCCCACACTGTTAGTTTTGCATGGGGTTCCCCTTACAATCCATACCAGACCCGAAGAGCTTGGTATGGACTGGGGGGGACACCACTCCGTTTTTTTAAAAACAATTTCATGCATGTTTTGTTGTTTTAAATTTTCATTTTTGCTGCAGCATATTCTATACATGCTACAGAAGCGTCACTTTAAAGGCAGACTAAGGGGACCCCCCAGGCACTATATTTAAAGTGGGAAACAATAAAAATTAAATATTTCTTTAAATGTAGTGTCTGGGGGGGGGCCCCTTAGTTTGCCTGCAAAGTGGCGCATCTGTAGCATGTATAACACATGCTGCAGCAAAAATTACATTTCTAAAGAAATAAACGAATTAAATCACATTTAAATTGGCTTGTGGTTACAATTGACTTTCACACGGTTATTTAAAAAAAAGAAAGAAAAAACAGCGTGGGGTCCCCCCAAAATCCATACCAGGCCCTTATCCGGGCATGCAGCCCAGCAGGTCAGGAAAGGGGGGGACAAGCGAGTGCCCCCCCTCCTGAACAATACCAGGCCACATATCCTCAACATAGGGGGGTGGGCACTTTGGGCCAGGGGGCTCTGGAATGGTTCAGGGGGCCGCTCCCTCCTCCCCCCCTTTTCCTGACCTGCCGAGCTGCATGCTCGGATAAGGGTCTGGAAAAAAAAATTGCCGTGGACTGGGGGGACCCTATACCGTTTTTTTTAAACACTTTTTTATTGACGGGGTGATTGTCGGCAGGGCCGTCTTTTCGCATGGGCACGCTGGGCAGTTGCCCGGGGGCCCCACTTGCCTGGGGGGCCCCACCTGACCAGCGACCCCAGCCAGGGCCGGACTGGCCTACCAGGATACCGGGAAATTTCCGGGTAGGTCGCCTGCCCTGGGGCTGCTTTGAGTTGCGGCTGCAGTGCTCCGCTCTTTACCAGGCGATGGTGAGTCTGTATTAATTGGCACAGTGATGCTGCATTCATGGGCACAGTGAGGGTGCAATTGAGGGCACAGTGAGACTGCATTCACAGGCACAGTGAGGCTGCAATGGTGGGCACATTGAGGCTGCATTCACGGGCACAGTGAGGCTGCAATGGTGGGCACATTGAGGCTGCAATGGTGGGCACAGTGAGGCTGCATTCACTGGCACAGTGAGGCTGCAATGGTGGGCACAGTGAGGCTGCATTCACGGGCACTGTGAGGCTGCAATGCTCTTAAGATGGCACTGATTGTCGGCATTCTTTTCTTTATTTTATTCTGTCAGTGGGGAAGCCCGCTGACAGATGGTGACTCATGGTTGTTAAGGATGCGGGCTGAAGAAGAGCCATTGCTCTTATTGACACTTTGCCATTAGAGGTTAATCACACCTGCTGTCACTTTCACTTAAGAGCTGCAGCCATCAACACCAGAGACAGAGTCCAAAGTTGTTAGAACCTCAGAACGCTGATTTTGTTTGCTCTTAGTGGATCCCTCTATGCTACAAAATACCTTAGTTCATACCTTCTCCCTCTCCACTGCCTCTCCACCTGCCCAGTGACCCCAGCCAGGGCCGGACTGGCCTACCGGGATACTGGGAAATTTCTGGGTAGGCCGCCTGCCCTGGGGCCGCTTTGAGTTGCAGCTACAGTACAGTAGATTGAACACTGATTCAGTCTACTATTACATAAGCCGGTCTGGGGGGCGGGACCTTGTTACAGCGTGGCCGCAGAACACAGACCCAGCCAGCTCCCTGATACACAGGAGGAGAGAGGGAAAGAGCGGAGCACTGCAGCTGCAACTCAAAGCGGCCTACCCAGAAATTTCCCGATCGAACATTTGTTGTCGGAATGTCCGATCGCGTGTACGCGGCATAACTGTTAGGTTTCCTATGTATGATAGATAGATAAATAGATAGATAAGATAAGCAAAGCAAAGCATATTTTTCATACATATTTCTTTGGATTCCTAGATCACAGTGACAGGAAATATTTGTCTGGCAGTCATGGGTGTGCAGTGAGAGCTTCAGTGTTACTGCATATTCAGTTGCTTACCTCATCAATTCTCCCCTCTAGCAACAGTGTGACCTGTTGCTAGAGGGGAGAATTGTCCTGGATTTACAGGTATTTAAAGTCACGTTGTGAACCGTGGGTGTTCCTCATGTTGCCAGAGTTTCCCCTTTATGCCCACTCTGGTGTGTGCAACCCCTATGACCTAGCAGTCAGTCACACAACTGGATCCTCTGTGTTACAGGAGCTCCAGTGGGAATGAAGTGTATCTTAATTTTATTTTATTCTTTATTATTTATTGCAGGCGTTTATATAGCACTGACAAATTACTGTGCTTTATGTATATTGTACATTCATACCATTCCCTGCCTACAAGAAGCTTACAATCTAAGATCCCTACCTCACATGCATGAATACACACACTAGGGCCAGTTTACCTACCAGCATGCCTTTTAGAGTGTGGGAGGAAAGTCGAACACATGGAGGAAACGCAGGCAAAAATGGGGGGGGGGGGCGTTGATGCGATGGGGGGACCTCTGAAATGATGGAGGGGGCTCTGACATGAAGGAAAAATTTAGATCTGATGGGATGGACCTCTGATGGGATAGCAGGACACCTGATGTGAAGGGGGCTTATAATATTAAATTAATTTTACCATGGTGGTTGTGTGCATCATCCCAGGTTCAGGTTTTCCATTGATAAGTAAAATATATTAGTCAATTCTATGCATGTATCATGTAACCTGTGCATCTCAGGGGCATAGTTAGGATATTATTTGGTTGTCCATGCACAATAAATATATCAGTATACATACATATCCCTAAATAAATCAGCCCCTCCAATGGAAAGTTTGTATGATGCTGTCTGAACAGAGGTAGAGGGAGGGGAAACGAGTCACTACTCTGATCACTTGCTGGGTGGGATTTCACCTTCAGCAACTGAGTTCTATCAACTATAGTTGTTTTACAAGGGAGCGAAGGAGATGCTAGAAAACTTGTGAAAATCAAACTAGAAGCTACCCCTTCCATATATACAAAACAACAATATGTAATACTGTATATTATTTTACTTAACTAAAAAAATATATCTTATTTTTCAGTACTGACCATAACAAATAAAGAAAATTTGTACACAGCCATTCTACAATTGTTTTAAAATTAAACATTGCAGGAACAAACTAAGTTATTTACAATGTTTATTAGTTTTTAACTATTTATTTATTTTTTTAACTATGAATGCACATATTTAAATTATTTTAATATGTACAAGTGGCAAACAGAATTTGCTGTATCTTTTTAATATAGTAATTAATGTGCAACACTTCAGACAACTAAACAATAAAAGAAGATGCTAAAGAAAAAGAACATTCTTCAAAATTATGCTAATCAGAAAAAATACATCAGCTGAGAAAAAACTGAAAATTTATTATCAAATACTTACCGTAATTTTCCTTTTCTGATGGACTCCTTGGCAGTCTACGTGTGGTTTAACCCCGCCCCCTCGCCAATGCTATAGGACCCCATTCCCATAAATTTGAACTCACCGCTAGGGACTGCATTCCGTAACTAGCCTACTCTTGACTGATGGAGGGGAAATCCATCTGCCATGGAGTCCATTAGGAAAGGAAAATTACGGTAAGTATTTGATAATAAATTTTCCGTTTTCCTGATAGACTCCATGACAGTCTACGTGTGGCAAATAACTAGCCAGACCACACGGGCGGGTATGCTGAACAGAAAATAAATTTTATTTGGTCCGTCAACAGACAGGATTTTTAAACCAAAGTTCACAGAAGATAGAGAAGCAGGCTCAATACAGTAATGTGACATAAAGGTATTAATGAAGGCACATGAGGCCGCTTTGCCAAGCCCTTAGCTCTATAAGCCTGCTGGATGGACTGGACAATCCAGGCCACAATCGTTCTGGTCGAAGCTCGCTTCCCTCTGTTACTGCCAGAGTGCAGGATAAACAGGTAGTCAGAGTGTCTAAAAGGGGAAGTAACTTGCAGGTATTCTTTCAGAATTTTGCCTACGTCCAGAGGATGAGCTTCAGTGGACCCTCGGGTCCTGAACATAGGTAGGACGATTTCTTGGTTCTCGTGGAACATTGAAGTGACTTTCGGATTTGAGCCGAGCATAGGGATGGGGACCACCCCTTCCAGAAAGAACGTCAGAAAAGGTTCTTCATGACCTACGGAACCGATCTCAGAAACCCTCTTAGCCGAGGTAATGGCTACTAGGAAAGCGACTTTTGCAGAAAGGTCTTTGATAGAAAGCGGGTAAGACCCCGTGGTACTGAGTCCAGACGTTGATTCGAGAACAAGGGGAAGATCCCATTTGGGGAATCTTGGCCTTCTTTGGGGCCCGAGTCTTGACACCCTATGGAAGAACTGCCATTTTAAAAGCTGAACAGCCCATGATGTTCCGGAGAAGGCCGACAAGGCTGAGACTTGTACTCTAAGAGAGCATATGGATAGAGATAGATCTAGGCTGGATTGAAGGAAGGTGAGGATATCCTGGACTTCTGGATTTCTGAATGATCTGCCCGTAGAGGATGAGAATTCAACAAACTTGGCCCATATTCTCCCATAAACTTTATTCATGCTCGTCTTCCTTGACCTCATGAGGGTGGAAATCACCCTTATAGCGCACCAAAAAGATCCCAGCCTCTCCCTCTCGAAAACCAGACCATCAGTCTCTGTAATGCCAGACAAGGCTGCAGGACTGCCCCCTGAGAAAGAAGGTCCAGCCTGAAAGGAAGAGGCACCAAATTCCAGAAGCTGAGCTGGATCGGGGGGAAACCATGGCCTGTTAGTAAGGTGCTATTACCACCACATCGACCGCTTCTGCTTGGAGTCTCCGTAAGAACCTGAGGATGATCGGGAGCGGTAGAAAGGCGTATGCCCTGTTGAAGCTCCATTGATCTGTCAGGGCATCTATTCCGAAGGCCTGAGTGTAATACTTCTTGATCTTGAAGTTGCAGAGGGAAGCAAAGATTCACTTCAGGATTGACTCCCAGGGACAGGATCCACTCGAAGGTCTGCACGTGAAGAGATCACTCGTTGTCTAACCGAGTGCGCAACAGGAAGTCCTCTTGGATGTTCTGGACTTCGGGGATGAAGACCGCTGAAATATTGGCCAGGTTTTTCTGGGCCCAAGACATGATGGGCGCAACTTCTTGGAGCAGGGTGGAGCTCCAAGTGCCCCCTTGTCTCTTCACATAGGAGACCGCTGTGGTGTTGTCCATCCTTAATAACATAGATTCCCCTTTCAGGAAATGAGTGAAGGACTGAAGGGGCACACCAGGCTGCCCGCAGTCCAGGACGTTTGAGCCCGGTTTGTGAGGATGAGCATTCCACTTGCCTTGTGCAGGTTCTGATCTGCAGAGGGCTCCCCAACCAGCACCGCTGGTGTCAGTTGTAACCGTGACCCATGAGACGGAGGCAATGGAGTGGCAATTGAGCAGATTTCTGCGCTGAAGCCACCAGAAGAGGCTGCTCCTCATCAATGATGTTATATGAATCGATTGATTGATGTCCCCTGATTTCCATTGCTAAAGAAACCCTGACTGAAAAGGGCGTAACCTCCATAGAGCCCACTTGACCATGGGGGTTATAGAGACCATCGTGCTTATAATTCTCAAGCACTGTGAGGCCTTTAGGCATGGGGAGCTCAGAGCCTGAGAAATTCTCTCTTGGATGACTGGGATCTTCTCCACTGGGAGAGAGATGGTGTTTTCCACCGTGTCGAACTGAGCCCCTAAGTATACCAGGTGCTGGACTGGTTCTAGCTGGCTTTTTTCCCGGTTTAGGAGCCACCCAAATTTGATCAACATGGAGATAACCTGCTCCTTGTGGACCAACAGCTGCTACTTGTCTTAGGACAGCAACAGGAGGTCGTCGAGGTAGTTGTACAAGCGTATCCCTTTTGTTCTGATGGGGGCCACCACGGCCAGAAGAACTTTCGAGAAGACCCTGGGTGAGGCTGTCAGCCCGAAAGGGAGGCAGGTGAACTGCAGATGTTCTTGCCTGACTTGGAACCGAAGATACTTGCGGAATTCCTCTGCCACAGGCACATGGAAGTAAGCATCTTTTAAGTCGATTTAGATTAGCCAATCGCCTGGTTGCACAGCTTGGTGGATGGTAGACAAAGTCTCCATATTAAATCTCTTGTATTTTATGAACTTGTTTAGGTAAGTTAGGTCTGTCACTGGATGCCATAAACCGTTTTTCTTCTATACTTGAGAAGAGAGGGGAGTATACCCCCTGGAACTCCTCGTCGTTCTGGACGGGCACCGCAGCTCCCTGTGTTTTCAGCGAATCCACGTAGGACAGCAACACCTGCTTCTTTTCTTCTAACTGTGGTAGCAGGGTAGAAATAAATCTGGGGGGAGGAGTACTGGTGAAGGACCATGTGTAGCCTAATGAGACCGTCTTGATGGCCCAATAGTCCGAGATAGTGGCCACCCAGACGTGCCAGAAGAGAAGCAGATGAGCCCCCACCCAACCCACCTGGGCGGGCCCAATCTCAAAACGACTTATCTGGCTCACGTCCACTGCACGCCTGGATCTTAGCGGACTTTTGGAAGGGTGCCTGCCCTCTGCTCCAATTTCTTTTGAAGTCCTGGCTGGGCCTGTAAGAGCGTGCTTCGCTTGAACACTCAATACTGCATCTTCTGGGCTGGGGTCTCTTCTCAACGACCAGACGCCTATCCTGGGGTAGGAAGCCCGAATTCCCACCCGTGGCCTGGGCTATAGCACTATCTAGCCTGTTGCCAAATAATGAAGACCCTTCGAAGGGAATCCTGCACCAGGCTTGTTTGGATGCTGGATCAGCAGGCCAAGGGCGCAACCATAAGGCCCGCTTAGCCGTCACCGAGGATAGCATAGTTCGCGCCAGCAGGCAGATAAGATCGATAGAAGCCTCCCCAGGAAGTCCACTGCCAGCTTCAGTTCCTGGACTGCCGACCCTCTGGTCAGCTCTTCTGAAACACCCCTAAGTATGGAGTCCACGTTCTCTGTCCAGGCTTCCATAGCCTTGGACATAGCTGCTAGGGCCTGGGCGGGTTTGCAAGCCATACCGGCTAGCCCTTAAATTCTCTTGAGGTCTTGGTCTATTCTCCTCTCAAGCCCGTCCTTGAAGGATACAGCATCCTCTAAGGGAAGAGTAACGTGTTTAGCCAGACGCATCAACGCTGCGTCCACAGGAGGAGAGTTTTCCAGATGTTTCACTTCTTCTGTCTTGAAGGGGTATAATCTGGAGGTTTTGCTTGACATAGAAGTTTTCTTGTCAACTTTGCTCCATTCCTCATCAATGATATCCTTCAATTCCAAAAGAAGTGGAAAGTTAGAGCATTCCTTCCCCAGGTATTTAAAGAACTTCCTTTGTTTAGCTGGGGGAGTGGAAGGCTCTTCCCACTTAAGGGCCTCTTTGACCGCTTTGATTAGTGTGGAAACCAGAGTGAAGTCGAAACCTCAGACAAATTCATCTCCCTCCAACTCACTGTCCATAGAACCGGGGGAGGCATCGTAGGGTTGGGAGTTACACCTATTTACCATTTTTTTGTTTTTTGTGACAATCAATTCAAAGCGACAGTTAAGTGACTTGGAAAACAAAATATCAAACTTTTGAGTCCATGGCCAGCAGACTCCCCAGACCTTAATCCCATTGAGAACTTGTGGTCAATCCTCAAGAAGCGGGTGAACAAAAAAATCCCACAAATTCTGACAAACTCCAAACATTGATTTTGCAAGAATGGGCTGCCATCAGTCAGGATGTGGCCCAGAATTTGATTGACAGCATGCCAGGGTGAATTGCAGAGGTATTGAAAAAGAAGGGTCCAAACCGCAAATTAGGGATGAGCCAAACACCCCCCCCCCCCCGGTTCGGTTTGCACCAGAACCTGCGAGCAGACAAAAGATTTGTACGAACATGCAAACACCGTTAAAGTCTATGGGACACAAAAGTGAAAAATCAAAAGTGTTTATTTTAACCACTTCAGCCCCGGAAGGATTCATCCCCTTCCTGACCAGTGTGTTTTTTGCGATTCGGCACTGCGTCGCTTTAACTGACAAGTGCGCAGTCGTGCGACATGGCTCCCAAACAAAATTGACGTCCTTCTTTCCCCACAAATAGAGCTTTCTTTTGGTGGTATTTGATCCCCTCTGCCATTTTTATTTTTTGCGCTATAAACAAAATAAGAGCGACAATTTTGAAAAAAAAAGCATTATTTTTTACATTTTGCTATAATAAATATCCCCCAAAAATATATAAAAAAACATTTTTTTTCCTCAGTTTAGGCCGATATGTATTCTTCTACATATTTTTGGTAAAAAAAAATCGCAATAAGCGTTTATTGATTGGTTTGCGCAAAAGTTATAGCATTTACAAAATAGGGGATAGTTTTATGGCATTTTTATTAATAATTTTTTTTTTTACTAGTAATCTCTGCCTGGGGGGGGATGAGAGAGCACCCCCCTCCTGAACCATACCAGGCCACATGCCCTCAACATGGGGAGGGTGCTTTTGGTGCCCCCCAAAGTACCTTGTCCCCATGTTGATGGGGACAAGGGCCTCATCCCCATAACCCTTACTTAATGCTTAACGTGAAACAATAAAAATGAAATATTCCTTTAAATATCGTGCCTGGGGGTCCCCTTAATCTGCCAGTAAAGTAGCGCCTCTTTCCGATGTTTATTACAGTACTGCAGCAAAATGACATTACTAAAGGAAAAAATGTCATTTAAAATTGCTCGCGGATGTAATGTATTGTCGGATCCCGGCAATATACATAAAAAAAATCATTGAAAAAAAAACGGCATGGGTCCTCCCCCCCAGTCCATTATCAGGCTCTTTGGGTCTAGTATGGATGTTAAGAGGAACTCCATGACAATTTTTTTTTTTAAATGGCGTGGGGGACCCCCCAAAATCTTTACCAGGCCCTTCAGGTCTGGTATGGATTTTAAGGGGAGCCCCACGCAAAATGAACAAAAAAAATGGTGTGGGCCCCCCCCAAATCCATACTAGACACTTATCCGAGCATTCAACCTGGCAGGCCGCAGGAAAAGGGGGGACGACGAGAGAGCGCCCCCTCCTGAACCATACCAGGCCACATGCCCTCAACATGGGGAGGGTGCTTTGGGGTCCCCCCCAAAGTACCTTGTCTCCATGTTGATGGGGACATGGGCCTCATCCCCACAACCCTTACACGGTGATTGTGGGGGTCTGTGGGCGGGAGACTTAGCGGAATCTGGAAGCCCCCTTTAACAAGGGGGCCCCCAGATCCTGGCCCCCCTTATATGAATGGGTAGGGGTACATTGTACATTGTACCCCTACCCAGTCAAAAAAGTAAAAACGACAGCAGTTTTTGAAAATGTCTTTATTAAAAAAAAAAAGTGTCCCGTGATGTAAATCCATCATGAATCACAGTGCCGAAGGTCCAGAGAAAAAACAAAAACAGAAAAACTCTGCCTCCATTGCAGGTGTCCTGCCGACTTCTGTCTTTTTGCGGCGACAGCTCTCATATAGCCAAGGGCATAACCGGGTGACCCCGCCCCTTCTGATGTCACGCGATGTCACGTGACGTCAGATGGGACGGGGTCACTGTTTATGTCAATGGGTGGCCCTGCCCTTGACTATATAACAGCTGTCACCGCGAAAAGACATGCCTCCCATCAAGGTGGAGTTTTTCCGGTTTTTGGGGGGGGTTTTCAGGACTGTCGGCGCTGTGATTGAAGATGGATGGACATTGTGGGACACTTTTTTTTTTTAATAAAGGAATTGTCCAAACCTATCTCCTGTTATTTTTACTTTTTTTACACTTTTTTTGGTGAATGGGTAGGGGTACAATGTACCCCTACCCATTCACATACAGGGGGGGCAGGATCTGGGGGCCCGCTTCTTAAAGGGGGCTTCCAGATTCTGATAAGCCCCCCCCGCCCGAAGACCCCCACAGCCACCAGACAAGGGTTTTGGGGTAAAAAAATGATATGCATTTTATTTGGGTACAGCATTGCATGACTGCTCAATTGTCAGTTAACCTCCCTGGTGGTATGATTATGTCTGATTTTTTATGCTGTTTTGAATGGAATTTTGGCATTTTATATTGTAGGCCTGTAATTCTTAGGAATAACACACTTAAATCTGTCCAAACAAGAGTCTAGTAGACATACCGGGTATGATAAAGTTTGAAACACAAAAATAATAAATTATAATATAATAAATAACTAATTATAATTAATAATATAATAATAATAAAAGTTATTTAATAATGTAATCAAATCAAAAACACTGAAATTTGCTCAGTTGCAGAATTGTCGCTGTCATTACTTTCAGTGTTTGATGACGGATTTCCCTACGAATCACTATCGCTCAATTCTGCAAGTGATTCTAATTTATTATTGCTGTATTCTAGCTGGTCTAAAACCGCTTTTGATGTAAAGGGATGCTTTTTGGTTGCTATGGACAATCTCCAGTTTCCAGGCAGAAAGAACAGTATTTATAATATAAAACTGCATGCAGGGCACTGGACAAACCACTAGGGACAAGGGAGGTGAAATAATTTGATACAGTAATGTAATCTGTAAGATTACAGTGTACTGTACATGTATTGTGTTTTTCACCTTTTGAATTTTGCGCCGTGCTCCGTCCCCATGCGTCGCAACGCTCGCAGGGAACGGAGCTCGGCACTGTGATCAATCGAGCGGAGGCACAGGTCGCATACACAGTGGGGAGACATCGCAGGATCCTGGTTACAAGGTAAGTAACTTTGCCTGGATCCTGTGATGCGATCCCGAGCAGGGCCGTCTTTAATATTGATTGAACCCTGGGCAAAAAAATTATTGCGCCCCCCCCCCCCCCCCGCCATGCAGTTTCGCTCTTGTTTAGATCAGTGGCAATGCTGATTTTTTTTTTCACCGACTACCAATATAAAGAGGAGGAGTTTCAACACTGGCCACCAATGTAATATGGGTTTACACTGACCACTAATGTAATAGAAGCATTCACAGTAACCACCAATGTAGGGAGGGATTTACACTGACCACTAATGTAAGGGGGGCGCTCACACTGGCCACTAGTGTGAATGAAAGGATTCTACACCAAGCACCAATGTAATGAGAAAATTTACACTGACCACCAATGTAACTGAGACATTTAGCCTGCGTTCACATTTGATTGTGTCAGGAACACATGCAAACTCGCTTTCCTGACACCACAGAAACGTGCTGCCCTTTAGCAGATACACAGCAGTGCCATTAATTGTTAATGACACCCTCACGCATCTGCTGACATGTGCCTTGGCACTGTGTGATTTTGAAAAAGGTTTTGGGATTTTCTTCCGCATTTGTAGCGCATAGAGCAGCCCATTGAAATAAATAGGCTGCTCTACACATGACCTGCATCTTTATCCACCCTGTCAGTACACCTTTGCAATCCTAAAACCCATGCTAACCCCTGCACCCCAAACTGCCCCATCCTCTTCACACCAATCCCCCTCCCCTTTAACTCTACCTGCCTCCTCTGCTCATCTTTGCACCCACCTTCCTTACCTTCATACATCCCCTCCTTGCTCACATGTGCACCCAAACTGTAATTCCTTCTCTGCCTACCTCTGCACACCCCACACTACCCTCCCCCCCACACCAATTTGCTTACCTTTGCAGAACATGCTGATGGTAGGTTTAATGACCACAGTTGTAGGCAGGAACTTCAAGCATGTCCCTTTATCTCCCCAGTGGGCAACATTCAGAATAGGTGATGGTGGATATGACCTCAGGGAGGCATGGTATACATATGAATACCACCTCTATTTACATATGAATGCTGTCGGTCCACCCTTATATACATATGAATTCTGCTGCTATGTACATATCAGTGCCGGTATTTACATGTAAACACAGGGTCTGCGGGTGAATCATCTGTACACAACAATAGGGCAGAGCAGGGCAGCATTAGTAACAGAACTTCAAACTGAGATATCAGGACACAGCACGGGACTAAAACCTCAAGGAATGAGGGCATTGAAACTGGGATAGTTGGCAAGTATGAGGCAGCTGCTTTGGGCCCCACAACAATGACAGGGCCCAGGCAGCTGCCCCTTTTGCCCTACCTTAAAGACAGCCCTGATCCCGATTGTGGCTCGGGGTTACCGCTTTTGGTACTGAAAATTCACCCTGAGCCACACTCAGGAATACCGCTAGGGACGTTAAAGTAACGCAGTGCCATATCACAAAAAATGGCCTGGTTATGAAGGGGGGTAAATCTTCTGGAGGTCAAATGGTTATAATACAGGAGCCTGAATGGAATAAAGTGCGTGAAATACCAACATATTCTTAGCTATCACTCTAGGGCTCTTGCTCAACTGTTCTATACATAAAACAGCACTGACCTTTGTGGAACACCCACCCCTGGAGGGAGTAGCAATAATGTTATACGTCATTCATATGCTGTTTTTAACCATTTCCAGTATTATGAGATCCTTCCTGAAGTCATCTATATGATGACGTGCAGATATCCAGATTTGTTAAATAAAAAGTAGTAAACAGGTCAGATCAACAACTAAAATTTGCTGGGATATCTGACTTCAATTACTCTTGCTTCAGTGTCAGAAAATTAACATTCATATTCTTTTTCCATTAGTAACCTTCATTTTAAACTATGTGTTCAGTAAAGATAGGGCAATACAAAATGTTGCATGTTTTAAATAAACTGTTCACTACTGAATCGCTCATCACATTATGGCTACATTTGCACTCAAAGCCTTTACTTCTACAGGTTTGTATTTAGCATTTTTAATGTATTTTTGTCTGAGACTTGGCTGTCTTTCTAATTATTTTTAGCCAATTCAAAGGTAATTAATGGGGGAGAAACTGTGTGAATTGTGAGTTTTTTGCTCATTTTTCATCCCTGTCAAGTTCAGCTTATGCACTATAACATTTTTATCTGAACTCATTGTTACACAACTATCCAAATAAAAAAGGGGTGACATGCAGGGGAATTTAACTGAGAAGTTTTTTTTTCTGCTGTTCCAAGGAGAAAAATGTCACCTCATAACCACAAAAAGAAAGAGTTAGTTTTGTTTAAAATAAATGAAATTTATCATATCTCATATACTACAACACAGTGATGTATACCTCAATAAGAACGTGATCCTAATATCATAGGGGTTGATTTACTAACACGAGAGTGCAAAATCTGGTGCAGCTGTGCATAGTAGCCAATCAGCTTCCAGGTTTTTTGTCAAAGCTTAATTGAACAAGCTGAAGTTAGAATCTGATTGGCTGCCATGCACAGTTGCATACGATTTTGCACTCTCAAGTTTTAGTAAATCTCCCCCAAAGTTTCAATTAAAACATAAAGATAAAATTACATATCAAAACAAATCCAGTACTGATACAATGTATTCAATAAACAGATGTGAACAGAAACAGTGTCCACTTCAATTTTTCATTGCTCTATGAACAAATATCAATTTAAAAAAAGCAACAACCATAAAACCAAGGGAGGACAGCAGCAACACAGCAACACAATCTGCTGTTGACATACACACCCAAAAAAATAGTACTAAAAATGACTGTTGGGCCTTAGAAAATCATGATGAATGCAGGGGTGTAGGTGCATATGGTGGGCAGGGGAAGCAGAAACGAGTGGTGTATAGGTATCAGAAGCGTGCACTGGGTAAAATTTGTAGGGGAGCATAGTTAAGTGGTTGAAGAGTAATGTAAAAGTGAGAGATGGATGGCAGCTTTGGGGGGTGTATTTGAATGGAGAATTTTGCTGGAACGTAGAGAATGAGGTGGTGCAGAGGTGAAAGGTGTGGGAGTGGGCAGAAGTAGGCAGTAGACTAGAGGCACAAGGGGGCAGAAGTAGACGATGGAAGAGAGTGCAGAAGTGAGCGGTGGAGGGTGGCTTTGAGGGACTTGCTTTTGGAGTGAGAATTTGCTACCAAGTGGTGAACGAGGGAATGCAGAGGAAAATGGTCGACAACAGGGTGCAGAGGTGAATGGTGGGCAGGTGCTGTTGTGGTGGAGGGTGCCCAGATTTCAATTAGCTGTAGGAATAAAGCAGACCCATACTTTGCCCATTGAGGGCAAAGTAAGAAGTTTGTTGAATTGAAAGCATATTCTAGTGCTTATAAAGATCCAGCTGTGGCGCTTGCACATTTCTTGCTCATTAAATGTTTCACACAAGGAATGAGACCACCACCAAAAGTAATACAATGTACTTACTGGATATATAGACCTCAGGGTTACCAAGAGGTCATACCTACTGGCTACTACTATAGCCAATAGCTGCAGAAAAAAAAAAACATTTTCCCAGCCATGTCTTTTTGATTTGGTGGCTTTTGAAGCCCATCTTCCCTCATAGGGATCCATGTTGCAAGCCCAGAAGTGTCACCCAATGCACTTTCCCAACACAGGCAGCAGCAAGGCCTGAGTTTGGTTAGAGGGGCGTTAGAAAAAATCATCATGAAGTCCAAAAAAATTGTGAACCTAAACCCAGCATTGAAGTCAATGGAGGGAGGCAAATTTTAAAAAAATAAATTATGGCCATTTTCAAGGCTAATACGCAAAGGATTGTCAAAAAAGAGCATCAACATAAGTAGCTGGGCACTGTCATTGGGGACATGTACCAATGCAAAATTATTTTATTAAAAATACTATTTAATGGGACGAAGGACCACATTTTATTACAACTTCAAGGGTAAAATGAGAAAAATCTTTTCAATTAAATGCTTGGGAGATACAGTGGCAAGAAAACGTATGTGTGCTCCTTGGAATTCAGTTTTTTTTTTTGCAGTAATTTGCCATAAAATGTGATCTGATGAGAAAAGGTATTTAGCAGTTTATTTTAACTAAAATAATTGCATTTCCATGTTCTGTATACCACAAGAGACCAGATATAGTAAATGCAGGGCCCTGGGTTTAGTAACTCTTTAAGTTGATATAATAAAATGTTACACTATATTTGGCCCCTTCTTGGTGTCTGGCTCCTTTCGGTGATCACCTTCTCTCCATACAGCAGCATGGTGGTATTCCTACTCCCCCTAGTGGTGCAGAGCCACAGCTACAGTGAGAAGACCAAAGGTTGATGGATCGATGGATGGAGCAGGATGGCCATAGAGGGATGCTGATCTCTGCTGTTTAAAACAGGTGATTTGCTGCACCGTCAGCTGTTGGAGTTGGTGAGTGTGGTATGTTTTTTTCAGTCAGTGTGGTGGTCTATTTCCTCTCGGGATAGTGAAAATTACACTAGGACAGCAAGATTCTAACCAAGACTTTCTTCCTTTCTTTTTATCAAAGGGCTGTTCTAGGTCAAAAATTCCTCCTGAAGGTTTTGCAGGTCTGATCTAGAGCTACTGAAAGCACTTGCTTGAAGTCATTACTGTCAAAAGTGATTCAATCAGCTATTAATGCCAAGGGTTCACTTAAGCAGGCCATAGACAAGTCGAAAAATGGCAATAGTGCCATCAATTGTTTTGATTTTCTAAAAAAAACAAGCATGTTAAGATTGCGTCACGAAAATCGTGTGTCGCAGCTGTCACACTAATATTGCGAAAATGCTGATCGACACAAATTTTTGTTAGTTTTTCGACTAGTCTATGGCCGGCTTTTTATTTTTCCTCCAGCACTGTGAATGTTTAATGGGTGTGTTTAATAAAGACAAAAGAAATTTGAATTTTTTAAGTGTTATCAACATAAGCACATTGTGTTTGTCTATTGTCATGATTTAGTTGAGGATCAGATCACATTTTATGGCAGATTACTGCAGAAAACCAGTTAATTCCAAGGGGTTCACGTACTTATTCTCGACACAGTACCTTTAAGTATTATATGTATGTTATGGAACAGTACAATTCAGTGACAATGACACCATATTCTGGCATCACATATTTTGCATGCGTAATTGATTTTTTTACCGTTACATTACTTTTTGGCTTAAAGTGATATTAAACCCTTAGTTTTTAAGCACTTTTAGTAGTTGATTATATTACTTACTGAGAATGCAGCTTTTTATCTTTTATTAATTTCCTATGTTTTTGTTTAAGCTGGTGCCATGACTGCTGTCTCAGGTTTCCTGTTTCAGGGTGGCTCCTTTCTCTTGCAGCATCCTATGGAGCCACCCTTGCATTCAGGAATTAGATCTGTATCTCCTTTCAATATAAACATGCAGCCCAATAGGTTAGGATGGCAAGGCACTCACCTGCTCCCCTAACCCCTCCTCTTTTCTCCAAGCTAATAGACTTATGCCGCGTACACACGAGTGGACTTTTCGACCGGACTGGTCCAACGGTCTATCCGACGGACTTTCCGAACAAATGGACCTGCCTACACACGATCACACCAAAGTCCGACGGATTCGTACATGATGACGTACGACCGGACTAAAATAAGGACGTTGATAGCCAGTAGCCAATAGCTGCCCTAGCGTCGGTTTTTGTCCGTCGGACTAGCATACAGACGAGCAGACTTTTTGACCGGACTCGAGTCCGTCGGAAAGATTTGAAACATGTTCCAAATCTAAAGTCCGTCAGATTTTCAATTGAAAAAGTCTGCTGCAGGTCCGATGAAGCCCACACACGGTCGAATTGTCCGCCGGACTCGGTTGAAGTGTCCGCTCGCGTGTACGCGGCATTAGACATACATGATATTTTTTTTATTTCATTCAACCGGCAATTAGAAGTGGCCTCGGAGAACAGTATTAATGTAATAAAATCATATAAAGGTTGTACCATCATCCACAAATTTGACAGATAAGTGGGTTGGGAGTCTGGTTCCCAGCCAGATACTCACCAAGGAGCTAGGGGGCAATTGCACTATCTCGGTACAGTGTAGTAAAGGTAAGTTCACATATATGAACAATCATGTAAAAAAGTTAAATACAAAACTTTATTAGTACATAATATATAACAAAGATAGCAATAATGACTTAAAATATAGGTGACTGTCCATGTATATTATTGCCCCCTAGCTCCTTGGTGAGTATCTGGCTGGGAACCAGACTCCCAACCCCCTTATCTCTCATTCAACCGGCAGTTGAATGAAAAAAAAAAAAATTAACCGATTCCCAATTGACTTATTCGATGATGAGCTTGATACAATATGTGAATATGTAAGTGCATTGACATATGTTTTTATAGGTCCAATAAAAAGCTAAATTGCACTAGCACCAATGCGCTCTCTTTTATTTGCTTATGTGCTGTATATTTGTTTTTAAATCCACTTCATCTCTAACCTGGAAACTGAGCATTTGTATTACTTACTCTCCGGTGTGCTCATGCTACTTCAATTCCAATATATTTTACCCATTTGGATCTTTTGATGGCATTGTGCAAAATGCAGAGAAAGACTTTGGGGTTGATTTTCTAAAATTGGAGATTGCAAAATCTGGTGCAGCTCTGCATAGAAACCAATCAGCTTCCAGTTTGTTTGACAAAGCTTAATTGAACAAGCTGAAGTTAGAAGCTGAGTGGCTATCATGCACAGCTGCTCCAGAATTTGCACTCTCCAGTTTTAGCAAGTCAACCCCTTTGTCTTTAAGACTCCGTTCACACTTGAGCGTCTTTCAGCTCGAAGCTTGACACTCAAAAACGCTCAACAAGCAAAATCCCATTTATTTCAATGGCCGCTGTTCACATTTGAGCCTTTTGTCGCTTGTAGCAAAATGCCTGTCACTCAAGAAAGCAAATGAGCTACTTTTCAGCTTTCCATAGACTTGTATGGAAACGCCTTGAAAAACACAACATTTGTAGCGTTTTGTCGCACAATTTTCTTGTCCAAACAGCAGCTCTCCGCCCCTTTTTCAGTAGCACTCCACAACTTTTAGTTTAAAACCGTCTGTAATATTTGCAAATCTGATCAAAAAAGCACTCAAGAACGCTTAAAAAAAAAAAAAAAACGCTTGAAAAAATGCCTGAAAACGCTCAGCTAAGTGTGAATGTAGCCTCAACCTATTCTGATATTATATACAGAATATGCTCTTATTCTTATCTGCACTGTGATATAGTCCGCCCTATACATCATAGACCACATGGACACTGCAGAAGATAGATTACAAACCTAAAAGGACAGGTTACAAAGAGTATTTTCTGTAGTAAGGCTATATCGTAATTTTTGTACTTATTTTATAGGCCGCACAACCTTTAGGCTGGGTTCACATCATTGCGAATTGGATGCTGAAACCCCACATCCAATTCGCAATGGCGGGAGATTTTGACTGGCTCTCTATGTACCCCCTGTTGGGGAGATTCTCTTTCTCTGTTTGTCCTGTTTAAAAACAAAATCCCAAATTTTGGGTTGCCCCCAGAACAGTGGTAGAGTGGGAATGCTCCAACAAGGACACTAGTTCTGGTGACCATGATGAAAATCAGGGATTTCCTCACTTTCAAGGGATTTCCTCTCACTTCCCATTTTGGCTATAGGACAAGAAGTGAAGGAAAATCTCCCCAATGGGAAACAGGTAGCAAAAAAAGAAGACAAAACTAACAGGGTTATAATCCTCCCTTATTCTATCCAAAATGAAAAAAAGGTCTGCCATTAATTCTACTTTAACCTCCCTGGCGGTATTCCCGAGTCTGGCTCGGGGTGGAATTTCAGAACCAAAAGTGGTAACCCCGAGCCAGACTCGGGATCGCATCGCAGGATCCATGAAGAGCTTACTTAAGTTGTCCCCTGGATCCTGCGATGTCTCCCCGCAGTGTGTGCAGCTTGTCCTCTGCTCGATTCATCATGGCCGTTCTCCCTTCCCTGCGAGCGTTGCGACGCACGGGGACGGAGAACTGCGCCAAATTCAAAAAGTGAAACACACACTATACATACAGTACACTGTAATCTTACAGATTACATTACTGTAATAAAGTATTTCACATCCCTTTTGTCCCTAGTGGTTTCTC